>NW_011917809.1:0-1096 GCF_000151845.1 Pteropus vampyrus | reverse complement strand
GATCAACTTCTCTGCATCTGGGATGGTTCTAGCCGTCAGGGACGATCGAGAAAACAGTCACTCGCATCATTTTTGGGGCCAGTGGTCCCGATGAGAAGCCTGTGAAATTGCCTTCCAAGACGTTAACCCCAGAAAATTGGGAAACGTATCCAGATATCTGTATTGTGGGCTCTCCCCACCTCCCCCATTTCTCTGGGGAGAGCAAGAGAAGGCGGTTGTTCTGCGGGGCAGAGGGAGCCGGCCCCCTCCCCCCAGGTCCCTCCTGCTCCTCAGGCCTCCGAGGCCCCCACCCCCCGCCCCCGGCATCCTATCCTTTCCCCCCCCCACCGCCCCATCTCCTCCACCCCCAGCCCGGCTACGTGGCAGCTGCTCCCAGCCCCAGCCTCTGTCTGGCTCGCGCCCTGGGCTCTGGGTGAACTGTTTTCTCTCTCCCTTCACCCAGCAAACCTCACCCCCTTTCAGATCGTGGTCCCCGTCCCGCTTGCTTGAGGCAGCGAAGTGCCCTGGATTCCCCGTTCTCTGTCCTCCCACCGTGGTGTGTCACACTGGAGTGTCACTGCCTGTCCCCCGGGTAAGACTGCATCTTCCTGTCTCCCTACACATCCCCGGCCCTTGCACAGAGCTGGGCACAGAGAATCTCACAATCACTCCTTTACTTCCGAGGCACCAGCTGCTTCGTCGGTGTGAACACCCAGGCGAGGTCTCCCGTCTGCTCATTTGCGCTATTGTTGCTTAGACGCCAGACACAGAGAGTGAGCCGCTTCCTCAGTCTGCCCTGCGGCTCTCGAGAGCCCGCCATGACGCTCTGTGACGAGACTGTGGTAGGTGCCAGGTGGCTAAGAGTTTGTGCGGGTGGGCGAGGGGCTCACCTCGGAGCGCCCAGGGCTTGATTGAGGTGGGGGGCGTGGGGAGTCAGGAGATTTCTCCAGATTGGCTAGATGCTACTGCTTGCTTCCCTCCTGGGCACTCCAGCTGATGACGTCTCCAGTCCCCCTTGCTGCCAGGGCGGCCAAGTGACCGCTTTCTGGACAAAGGAAAGTGAGACCTCCAGGTGACTCTGCTTTCTTTCCCTGTCTCTGGGCGGACAGAGGTGACT
>NW_011917808.1:0-990 GCF_000151845.1 Pteropus vampyrus | reverse complement strand
TTTAAAAAACGTAAAAATCATTCTTAGTTTATGGGCTGTACATAACCAAGCATTCATTCTTTTCCTGAAATGTCTAATGGAACAGTATAGATAGCAAAGGGTCGAATCTTTGGCCTTTGCATTTCAAAAGTGGTATAAGATAGAAGACTTGGAAGAACCTGTGATTAGTCATGACTAAGCTTCTAATAATTACCCACCTTTCATCTTCTACCAAACACTAGATCGAGATTATGATAAAGACTACCTGAGCAGAGAGAGGGAAAATGGGCCAGGGGCAAGAGTAATGGGGAGGAATCAAAAGAGTTTGGACACTGGCCAGTCCCTGAGAAGGGCCATGTCCCAGGCTGGGAGTCGGAGGAAGTTGGGATTATAGAACTCTCAAGACACTCTTTCCCTTCACCCAAGGATGCTCCCAGAAACTTAGATGTAATTTCAAGAAAAGAGGTGTCTCAAACTGATGGAGATTAAGTTTCTATGCTCCCACATTCAGAATTGGGGGTCTAACTGGAAATTAATTGCTGTAAAAGAATAAAGTCATATTTCTTGCCCTCGAGATCCTATCCTCTCCATAGATGCTGAGTTAGGTCTTGCTCTCTCAATGTTCATTTTAGCCTCTGAGAGTATTACCTGGAGGTATCATCTGGTTTTGCTGGCAAGGCCTTAAGCAATCACCTGGCTTGCCTCATGGTAGAAACAACTCTGTTAACAGTTCTATAAAATTCTTCTTTCTAGCTTAGAATTCTAGCTGTACTTTAGGGTATTTCTCTTCTCCAAGAAGATTTATCTATAAATGTAAAGGCAAGAGACATATTGGAGAATAACCACTCATTTTCAAGAGAAGCTAATATGAAGCAGAGTGCATTAGAAAGTAAAACTTTGGGCGCAAGTAAAATCTCTCCTGGATTCCAGGAGAGGTCAGAGGCCACCCATCATATTTACATAGTAGAAAATTCCAAGGGCCATGGGTAGAGATGTGGCTTATAAAAACTC
>NW_011917807.1:0-830 GCF_000151845.1 Pteropus vampyrus | reverse complement strand
TCATACTAGATATAAAAATGATCACTCTAATGCTAAAAACATCCAATTATTGTGATTACATAAATATTCTAAAAGAGCATTCATAATTAATAATTTACTCTCAAAATGTAGAAACAAACAGAAATATCAAGGCTTTTTACTTTGACATCTGTACTTTTCTAAGTAAATTATAGAACAAATTGGCTAAAGTAAGAGTTATAGAAAACTTGAATAAATTTAAAAGTTTAACCTAATATCTATATGTAGAACACTGAACCCTGAAGTGACAAGAACATTTATAAAATTGACTGTATAAAGGAACTTCAAACATGTATGACACCAATCTGTGTTTTGTGTACGTGAATCGCTTGTTTAAATCTTTGGTCTACAGTTTTTCTAAATGTACCCTGTCTGTTTCTCTTATAGATGTGTTGATTCATGTCAAATAGTGATTATAAGATATTTTCTTAGATATATTTTGCAAATATCTCCTCCACTTTCTCTCCTGTCCTTTGATATTCTTAATAGTGTCCTTAAATAAAGAGAAGTTCTTAATTTTGAAGTAGTATGATAAAATAAGTTCTTGTTCTCTAATGTATAATTCAGTAGTACCTTTTTTGATTGTTTAAGAAACTGTTAACTACTTTAAGTTTATTAAGATAACTATCTAAAAGCTTGATATTTTCATTATATATTTAGATTTTTAAAAGTTTTTTTGTTTGTTTTGTTTTTACCTTTTGATCTATAACACATATGGAATTTTTAAGTTGCATGGAATGAGGTAAGAATAATCAAGATCAATACTTACTTCCACCCGTAAAAGCACTTATTCCCCCAAAATTCATCCTTAC
>NW_011917806.1:0-1698 GCF_000151845.1 Pteropus vampyrus | reverse complement strand
GATATTTTAATATTGTATACATACAAAAATGATCACACAATAAGTCTAGTTAATAAATCTTCTACACATATAGTTACATTCTTTTTTCTTGTGATGAGAACTGTTAAGAGTTACTCTCAGAAACTTTCAAATGTACAATAGAGCTTTGTCACCATGCACTACATTACATCCCCATGACTTATTTTATCATTGAAAATTTGTACTTATTAACCCTCTTCATCCATTTTTTTCACCCCCCGCAACTTCCACCTCTGGCAACCACCATTCTGCTTTCAGTTATCTATGAGCTTGGTCTTTGTTCATTTGTTTTAGATTTTACATATATATAAGATATATTGTATTCTTTTTCTCTATTTGACTTATTTTACTGAGCATAATGCCCTCAAGTTTCTTCCATGTAATTGCAAATGGCGATGCTTTCATATTTTTTATGAATGGATGACATTTAACTTTATATATGTACCACAACTTTATCTTTTTATCCATCTATGGACATTTAGGTTGCTTTAATGCCTCAGCTATTGCAAATATTGCTGCAATAAACACGAGGCACATATGTCTTTTTGAGTTAATATTTTTGTTTTCTTTGGATATATTCCCAGAATTCAAATTGCTGAATCATGTGGAGTTCTATTTTTAATTTTTTGAGGAATCTCTACTATTTTTCATAGTGGATATACTATGAAATCTATGTCTCTACCAACAGTGTACATGGTTTTCATTTTTTCCATATCTTCTCCATTTGTTATTTTTTATTTCTTTGATTATAGCCATTCTAACAGGTGTGAGGTGATATCTCACTGTGGTTTTGATTTGTATTTTTCTGTTTATTAGTGATATTGAGCACCTTTTTGTATATCTTGTGGCCATTTATATGTCTTGTTTGGAGAAATATTTATTCAGATTCTTTGCCCATTTTTTATTTGGGTTATATGTTTTGTTTTATTTACTGTTGAGGTATACAAGTCTCTTATATATTTCAGGTATTAATTCATTATCAGATATGTGGTTTGCAAATATTTTCCCCCAATCCATAGGTTGCTTTTTTACTCTCTTGATTGTCTCCTTTCTTGTACTGAAGTTTTTTAGTACTTGTCTATTTTTGCTTTTGTTGTCTGTGCTTTTAATGTCATCTCCAAGAAAAACATCACTGCCAAGACCAATGTCCTTTATTTCTTCTAGTACTTAAATAGTTGTTGGAATTTTGAAAAAATGGTTATTGGTTATATTTATTATGAAGAATTTGACCTTAGTTGCTACGATTCCTTCTGAAATGGCATTAAATCTTAAGTAAGTTAATTGGATGTTATGTATATTTATGAGTGATTAATAAAGTAAATTTAGGTGAAACAATTTGGTTGCATAAATGGATTAATGGACTGTAATATTTTGATGTGAATTTATGTTTATTTTTACTTTTGACTTGGGAGAAAACATTTATAATGGTCATGTTAATGTTAGCTATCTAAACATTTGTCATCATGTCAGATATGTCCTAAATACTTTACATAATTAATTAATTTTGATCCTCACAAAAATTTCAGGACTCGTGACTCCCCATTTTACAGATAAAGAAGTTAAATCTCAAAATCTCAGGTCATAACTAATAAGAGATGAAGATTTAATTCAATTTCTAGTCTGTCTGAGTCCAAACCCTCAACATGTTCCTTCAGTTTGCAAATCTTTGGAAAAAAGAAA
>NW_011917805.1:0-1199 GCF_000151845.1 Pteropus vampyrus | reverse complement strand
TCATATATTCTGCTGTTGTAGATGAAATTGTTTATAGATGCCCATTATATCTAATTGACTGATGATGATGTTGAGTTCAACTATGTACTTACTAATTTTCTGCTTGCCAGCTATGCCCATTTATATTGTTGGATTAATATCAATATTTGTTATTATTTTCTATTTATTGCCTTCGTTCTTCATTCCTATTTATTTGTCTTCCACCCTTTTTCCTGCCTTTTGTGGTTTTAATTGGGCATTTTATATAATTTTATTTTTCTCATCTCAGGATGTGGGTTATAGTTTAAAAAAATTTTTTTTAGTGGTTGTTCTTCAGTTTGCAATATACATTTACAACTAATCTAAGTCCACTTTCGTTTTATACTATACCACTTCGCAGGTAGTGTAAGTACCTTATAATGACAAAACATTCCTAATTCCTCCCTCTTGTCGTTTGCATTATTGCTTTTGTTCACTTTAGTTATACATAAGCATATATAATACATAAGCATACCTAATAAAATATATTATTATTATTTTGAATATACTGTTATTTGTTAAATTAATTAAGAATAAGAAAAAAAAGTCTGTATTTTACCTTTATTTATTCCTTCTTTGATGCTCTTTCTTTCTTTTGATAGATCTGAATTTCTGACCTATCTCATTTTCCTTTTCTCTAATGAACTTCCTGCAAGACAGGTCTACTAGCAACAAATTTCCTCAATTTTATTTTATCTGAGAAAGTCTTTATTTCTCCTTTATTTTTGAAGAAAAATTTTACAGGGTACAGAATTCCAGGTTGTTTTTTTGTTCTCAACAGTATATATAAATATTTCATTCCTATCTCTTTTCTTGCTTGCATGGTTTTCAAGGAAAAGTTGGATGTAATTCTTATCTTTCCTCCTCTACATGTGAGATTTCTTTCCTCTGGGATTTTTCAGAACTTTTTCTTTATCTTCATATTTTATAGCTTCAATGTATGCTTAGGTGTAGTATTTTTGGCATTTATTTTGCTTTGTGTTCTTTGAGATTCCTGGATCTGTGTTTTGGTATTTGACATTATTTGGGGAAAATTCTCAGTTATTTGTTTCAGGTATTTCTTCTGTTCTTTTCTCTTGCTTTTCCCTTTCTGAAATTGCTATTACATGTATCATATACATTTTGTAGTATGTGCGCCACTGTTCTTGGATAATCTGGTGTTTTGTTTTGGTTTTTTTTCA
>NW_011917804.1:0-1767 GCF_000151845.1 Pteropus vampyrus | reverse complement strand
CTGAGGTCATACAGTGCTCACCCAAAGTAATATTGTGACCTTGTCCTACCTGTTCCACTGCCCCCGCAGGGTGTGACGGGTCTCTCTCCTCATCGTCCCCACACTGCCTTCTGCTCCTGCCCCAACCCCTGCTAATGCCTTGTCCCCACCCAAAACTGACCCCTGTATGGCCACCCCTCCTGCACATGTTGCCTCCCCCAGCCATGCCAACCTGGTACAACATTCCCACTTCGTACTCCTGAAGCTCAGCAAATCAGAGACAAACAATTTACCATTTAATTATATACTCTGCTCACTTATTATTTTGTGGCTTCTCTCCTCAACTTGCATGAGCTGCTTGAGGCAGAGCCGAGCTCTTGGGCCCATCATAACTGTCCTTGCAAGCAGGGCTCCAAGTTGCCTGGGCCAGGGAGTGGCAGCCATACCTTGGCCTGGAGCCCTTGTGGTGTCACTAGTGGCCACAGGCATAGGACAGAGGCAGTCCGCTTGTTCATTTTGCGATATTTATCCAGCCCTATGGGTACACTGAAACACAGGATTGGAAGGCATCTCATGCCCTGCCCTCTTGGAGCTCACTGCGGAAGATAGGCTTAAACAGTCCTGGAAACATCTGGAGCTTTTCTGGGCCTGACTACATGCTAGTCCCTCTTGAGTCCTCCTCAGAGCCGACAGCTAAGCCAGCAGCCGGGCCTTTTAACTACCTCCAAATGCATCTAGAGTCACCATGCTATCATCTCTGCCACCATCACCCTAATCCAATGGCCATTCCTCTCACCTGAATAACAGTGACGGCCTCCCTGCCTCCCCTAGGCCTCCAACAGTCCATCGTCCACTCAGCGGCCAGAGGAAGCATCACTTCCCTCCCAAACCCTGTTCCGCGCAGTCTGCGCCACCCTGACAGGCCCCATACCACTATGACCTGCTGACCCATCCCACACTTTCCCATCACTCTGGCTTCCTTGGAACACAACAAGCTCCCAGCTGCCTTGCTGTCCTTGCCCAGAACCCTTGTCCCCATGTACCTGCATAGCTCCCCGCTACTCCCTTCATTCAGTTTCCTGCTCCAAGGGTACCTCCCCAGAGAGGCTGCATCAGTCAGGGTTTGCCAGAGAAGCAACAGGATATGTGTGCGAATGTGTATATGTGTATGTGTGTGCATGTCTATGTGTATGGTGTGTGTGTTTGTGCATGTGTGTGGGTGTGTGTATGTGCTTGTATGTGTGTATGTGTTTGTGTGGAGAGAAAGAGCTATATATACATATATCTATCTATATCTATATCTATATCTATATTTATATATAGATATATATATCTAGAGAGAGAGAGAGAGAGAGAGAGAGAGAGTGTTTATTTTAGGAAATTATCTCACTTGATTGTGGGAACTGGCAAGTCTGAAATTTTTAGGGCAGGTAGGCAGGCCAGAGACCCCAGGAAGAACTGATGTTGCATCATGAGTCTGAAGAGTGTCTGCTTCTTGGACTCCACCCCACTATGCACCTGCAGGCACTGATATGAGGTGCTCTGTTATGCGCTGTCCTCAGGAGACAATTTTACCTTTGCAAGGAGGTGGGATTGGACAGAAAGGGCAAGTGGTGTCCTCCAGGAGATCAGCTTCTAAGATTTCTGCCTCTCTCTGTGAGAGAAGCACCACCCACGGGCTTCTTCATCTTACCTCCACTCTTGCTCTTGAATTTTCCTCCTATTCTCTTTTATTCCTGCCCCATCACCTGGACATCACCACTCTGGACTCCCAGCTGCACCCTGCTT
>NW_011917803.1:0-52482 GCF_000151845.1 Pteropus vampyrus | reverse complement strand
GCTTCAGCAAAGCAAGCATGAGAGAAGAGCCAGAGGGAGAGAGTGCCAGTTAGACACAGTCCTGGGATTTACAACTTTCTCTTGAAAGTGTTGTCGCATGCCATTTGTTGTTCTAAGTGACATCTTCCTATTGCCTGTGAACTCTACAACGTGTGCTCTGCTGTTTAATGACTTGTGTGAAATTATTGGTCTGCAGAATGATAAGGTGACACTTCCCATCCTTAGTTACCCTTAGATCGTACTAGCATGGAATTAAGGGAAAAATCTCCCCTCTCAATGGCGGGCAGTGGACATGGCGAGGTGTTTCTAGCATAGTGGCAAAAGAACTCTATTTCTTGGTCTCAAGCAAGGCCAGCCTTCAAATCTGAGCAGATCTCAGAGTGTGAGTAGGGTGAGGCAGAAATCAGGGTAAGCATGAAGACTTTCTCTTGGATAATTTTCCTTCTTGGTCTAGAAAGAGTCGCACTTGGTATTAAGTTTCAGCATCTTTCCATTTATTCTACCTGATTTTGTAGCCTGATTTTTCTAATTGTGCGCATGAAAATTAATTTAGAAGCATTACCAGTCCCTCACAACGACCACCAGTCCCAGCACCTAATGACATCAGACTCTGGATGCCTCAATCTCTGGGCTCCTTCAGTGCCCAGCAGGGACTGGAGAAGCTCTTTGTTCTTGTCCCAGGATCCCTGTGTTAAAAAAATTAACACATACAGAAGAAACTCAAATGTCTTTATGAAAATTGATTATTTAATCCTTGAGGAAGGACATGTAAAAGAGAAGAGATGTAAACTTTCAAGATGAAATATCGACAAATTTTTCTTCTAATATTATAGTCTCATCTAAAAATCATGATCAATAGTTAACAAATGTTCTCAAAATATCCTGAGACAGAAAGGAAAACATTAAATATCTACCTATGTTATAAAGGAAATCTAGATTCAGTCTTCTAAGATTGTTAAAAGAAAGAGATTATAGTAAGGCAGTAAGTACAGTTGAACCCCCACTGCCCATCTACCCCCAAAAGGTGCCCTTGCCTGAAATAATCCTGTTTTAGTTTTGCTAATAACTTTCTTGTCCCATCAACTTTATCCCTGTAAAATCTTTCAATTTTGTACAAATTCTCTGAGTACTTCTCTGGTAGATGGGAGTCAGCAAGATATACGAATCATTCAATAAAGCTGATCTTTAAATTTACTTGGTTGAATTTTTGTTCTTTCACAACTTAACAAAATTACGTTTATGCATTTTTGTAGCATAATTCTGCTCCTGGGTATATGTCCTAGAGAAATTCTCTCACAAGGGGGGCTCTTTTATGTGGCAAAGGTGGGTAAGTGACAATCTGATCGTCCACTATGAGACAGCAGATAGGCAAAACGGTCCAGGGGCTCATTATAGATAAATATGCCAGCACTGGAAGCAATAGATAAAATGTACGTAATAACAACCTAGAAACTTGCAAATGGATGAAAAATAATGAACTATATTAGATATATAACTTGATCACCTTATCTCAATTGAAGATACATGCACACACAAAAATGTCACATAGTACAAAAACACACATAAAATATAAAATGGTTTGTATTTGGAAAGAAATGCAATAGAAGTAAGAAGAGCAGAGAAAAATGAATCACTAATAATAAAATACACATAATTACATGAAACCAGATGGGGTTCTGCAAAAAAAACAAACAAAAACAAACAAACACTGGAAAACGTGGCATTAACTCAATGTGTTTGCCGATTAGGTATGGAAAACATAGCATCTCCGAAGTGTCCCTTCGATTCAGATAACCTTGTGTAACCAAAAATAGACAATTACAATTTTAAGTAAGGCATGGGACTCTCTCTTTCCCACTCCTATCTAATTCTTCCTTTACTCATTTCATACCCAATTCAGCTCCAGCAAGAGCTAGCTTTATGATCTTGCAAGGATCTAACCTCTCCTGGTCTCATCTCTAAAACCAGACAATCCTCCCTAACATGCTAACAGAACAGACATGAGAAGTGTCATTTTCCTAGGTGTGCCTGACAAGTACAGAAGCTTTCTACAGTGAATGGAAATGGCCAGGAATTTGACCTTTCTCCCCAGGGACCTTCCTTCTCCTCCCCACCCCCACCACTGCCTTTAATTCAATCAGGAGAAACCCTCAGACTTTCAGCAGACCCTCCCACCATGATGCCAGTTTCTCCTTAATCCCATTAGGCTCTGAGGCACTTTGCAATGTAAATGAGGGTCAGTCGCAGTAAGTGGACTTTGCCTTCCCATGGTCTTGGCCACAGAGACACTATAAAAGGCACACTCAGCACCTGACAGAATCATTCGCCTCTTCTCCTTCACCCTTTACGGGTCTCTGGCCACTCAGGAGGCAGAAGCTATGGAAGCCCATCCATCAACCTTGGAAGACCCGTCTTGGATGTGGGAACGTCCGGGGCCCACCATGCCACCGGGCCTGAACCGAGAACAGGCCTGGGCCTGGGCCATGGATAACTTCGAGTGGCTGAGCCGCCGCTCCCGCAACCCCGGCCACTCCTGCTGGGGACCGAGCTACGCACCACGCTTGCGCCTGGCACTCGGATGTTCCCGGAGCTGAGAGGGGCCAGAAACGCCGTCGAGACTCGCAGGTCACGGACCCAATGGCTGAAACCGAGACGGAGCAACAGTCACCTCAAGAAGAGGCTGATGTGACAGACCGCACAGACCAATGGGGCCTGAACGAGCCAGGGGATGCCAGCGGAGGAGGACAGACGCGTGGTCAGATCGTGGCCAGGTGTCCAGGTCACCCGCGGAAGCTGCTGAAAACTGACGCTTAAGACAGGATGGAACCCGGAAAGGAACCCCAGCCTCATGCCCGGCCTGCGGCGCTGCTCCCTTCACCCCCATGTCCGGGACAGAGCCGGAGACACCCCAGCTGGGCAGCTGAATCTTAGCTCTTTCTTCACGTGACATTCACTGTGACAACGCCCTGCGCGCCTAGGAACCTTGAGGTTTCTTGTGGTGGAGGACATTCTTTGTTTCTTTCTCTCTCTCCTGAATAAAATAACATTTTCAATGACTAAAACGCTCCTCGTAATAAATAATATGCAAAGACAATTTTCTTTCGGTCTCCACAGAGTTGTCGTAATTCTTTTTGTAATTGTACACAACCATTAAACTTTGTTTCTCTAATCTCTACGCCGTGGAATTGATTTGGGGTGGGTGCAGTCAGGATTAGAAGCCACATAGGTGGGCCTGGGGCAGAAAGGGGAGCAGTGACTCACAAAGGTCACTACTCATTAAAATCAATGAAATGCACATTAAAGCAGAGACAATTTCGTTTTGCATAATGGCACATATTAAAGAGTTTCCTTATATCCTAGGTTGTAAACACTGGGAAGGCAGTAACTCCCAAACACCACTGGCAGGAATGAATTTGAAAGGATCTTAGGAAAGGCAATATGGCAATATGCATTAAATGTTGCAATGTGAATCCAGTACTCTTTTGACCCAGAAATGCCATTTCCTCTGCAAGCAAGAAAGTGTAGTTTGAAAAACTACTGTGTGTTTCAGTAAGGTACGGGGAAAAAATTAATTATGGTACATGTGCACGATTCCAAACTAGGAAGCTCTTACAAATAAAATGGAAAACATGATTTTGAAAAGATACCACAGAGAACAAATGAGGCCCAGAGCACTAAGCCGGCTGGTGGCTGTCAAGACAGGGCTTGAAGGGCATGGTCCTAATCAAGGCGAAGGGAGAGCTAAGATTTCAGCTGCTCAGCTAGAGATAGAGAAGGGCAGAGTTGTGGGATCCCTGCCTACTTGGTCACTGGGGTGCTCTGGCTTGTCTGGGCCCCATGCAGCCACTGGTCTACGGCAATGATCTCTCATGGGCTTCTTCTGCCCAAAGGGGAACACATGTGTCAGCTCCACGAAGGCGGCTCTAGGCAACTCTCCAAAATGCTCTTAGTGCAGAGAAAGCCTCAGAATCCTCCTCATTTTCTCACGCACACTGTAGTTTGTCTCCCAGCAGAACTGGGGCATTTGCCTGAGCCTTGCTAAGCCCTAGCGGGTTGCCCACACCCAGGCATCTGCAATGTGAACGGTGCGAGGTAGGCAGAGCTCCTGCCTCTTGCCTGCAGAAAATCAAACCCTTGTAGCAAGACAGATGAAGTCCATTACTTCAGGCCCCTAGATGGTCAAGCAATATGTCTGGGTCAAGAGGGAGAAGGATGCAGTAGTCTTCCAGCCTTGGACTTTTGGACTCCTCTGTTACAGAAACCAAGGTCCTGAAAATTTGTTGTTGGTATTAACCTTTGGTGCAAAATTGCTTCAGAAACTCTGGCCTGGTACAGGAAGCACATAAATATGCTCTTCTTGAATGATATTACACAAAACTGAGCTGAGTGTGGTTTTAGGCAGGTCTGATTGTAGGTATTGCCAGCATAAGATGGTCATAGCAAGTGTGCTTGCATTTTATGAGAGGAAAAAAAAAACACACAAATAAACCCTTCCTAGGATGGTATTTTTTTTTCATAGACATCTTCCCTTCCTCTGTTCAGCCAGTGAGTGGAGATCATTCGGTATGCATTCATTCCTTCTTCTTCATGAATATTTAATAAGTGCCTATATTATGATGCATACGATCATGACCCTGGAGATTAAACAATCAACAAGCAGGTAGGAGATCTGTTGTAAAGTGAGAAGAAACAGACAGCAAACATGCCAGCAAATAAATATGATAAGTGCTGTCAAGAAAGTATGTAAGTAATTCGACAGAAGATAACTGGGAGGGTGCTACTTTTATCTTGGTTGTCAGAATAGAATTATCAGAGATGTCGGGGGTGGGAGGTTGTTTCAAATTAGATCAGAGTAGGCTGTGAGGAAGCCATGCAAAAACTGGGAGAGGAATTCACATAGAAAGACAACATCAAGTATAAGGGCTCTGAGCTTAGAACAAGTGTAATACTATCACTGACAGAAGGCATACGGTGGCTTTCTGTGGCCCAAGTGGGTGCCATCTGGACCAGAACCATCTTGGAGTCCTCTGTCCAAGAAGCCCTGGTGGCCTCTGGGCAGACGTGATAAATAATTTGGGGGAAAAAATGAAGTTTTGATTTAGTTCGGATAGAATGGGTTAATTACTGATATTAAAAATGCTCAAATATGTGATAATGATCCAAGAAATTATGAAACTGGTCAGAGATGTAGTCAAGGGATTTTTAAGGGAGATCCAACTTGTGTTTGAAGGCGTGTTCACACTTTTTTCCTAACCTTCTCAGGTGATAGGACTCCCATACATTAGCTGAGCTCTTTAGTTCACACTATTTTTTTCCAGGACAGAATAGAATATAACATCTAAGAGAAAAAGTTTAGAAATGATTCCTCAAGGAGTCTTTCACAAACACTGGAAACCAGTAAAATTTTGATTTAAAAATAACAGTGTAATTTTGGATTGTGTAAATTCCATATTTCCTAATAACGTATCTCCCTCCTCAGTCGGTAGTTTCTGTCTAGGGGAGTGGAAAGGAACTTGTACATTCCTTTCACAGATTTTAGGAAGAGGTGTGTTGGCATGATGGTTTGCTCAGCAGGTCCTTTTGCCTATGTGTGGGGGCTCCCAGTGGGAAACCTTACTCCTCTGTGTGTTATAGCCACTGGGGCACCACCCTTTTATTACAATTCAAGCACCCGCTGACTCTTCACACCTGGAGAGATATATCCTGGCCACATGGCCCTGGAACTGCTGAAACCAGCTTCTTGGGATCAGCATGAAAGTACGTACCCCCAATAATCACTGTTCAATTGAGGCTACTCTCAAGATAATCCATCCTCCAGACTCCTAGAGTTCACTTACAGAGATCTTTTCTATTTCTCAAGAGAGTTCTCATTCTGGTTTCTAATTAAGGGTCCACATCTACTAATATAAACATTATTTGCCACTTGTTTCTCTAGATTTGGTTCTGCAGTGGGATACAAGCTCATTTCTTCAGATTTGGCTCTAGACGTGGACTCTTATGAAGCCACAGTACTATTTTTTCAACATATTACTAGATGTGTACATCATTTTTATTTCGCTTTCTAAAAGAAGTAAATTGGACAGATTGTTTAGGCCGTTGTTAGCTATGTGACTGTGGATATGTCTCTCCAGGAGGGACAATAAGTGTGGACTCTTATGTTATAGAGAGTAGGCAGTGACCAAGTTACTATGGCACATGGAGGTGTGGAGCTTCCCAATGGGGAGCCCAGAAAAACACTTCCTGGTCAGTCCTCATGCCAACAAATTAAATTCTACATTCCTGCATTTTCTTACCTATAAAATGCACTTAATAATAGTACCTAATTAAATGGATAAGAAAATAAAACTCTTTACACAGTGCCTATCATATAGTAAACTTTTTACAAATATTAGCTATTATAATATTAAAGGTAAAGTGAATAGACATTAGAATCATTTTATTTCTCTTATATTATCTCTAAAGTATTTATCAAAATAATGAATATTTATTTTTAAATAAAATAGAACAGTAAAATATAAAATGAGAAATAGAACTTTCACCCTCCTTTTCCCAACCCCCAAACTGATAACCACTGTTGATATTTTGAAGAATATTCACATTTTTATGTATATGCAATCACACCAATGCAAATGAAAACATATTTCACTTACTTCTAAAAAATCATGTTATATACATGATTCAATAACTTTACAGTCAGTTATTACTATTTCAGACACCTTTCCCTTTTACTTTATTCGAAGGTACTACCTTGTATTTAAAGGATCACGGCAATTCAATATCTTAGGATCCTAGAAGTAAAGTTATCATCACTGAGAATAATATCCTTGATCATTAGCGAAAATGAACCTCTTTAGAATTAGTCTCCTTATGGGGCACAACAAGGTTTCAGGTTCGAATCAGAACATTTTCTGACTCTGTGCAGTAACCAGCACTAACCAGTTTTCTCATACTCTCCAGATTCCCCCTCTCTCAAGCCAGATGGGCCCACAGCTGTCGCCTACCTGTGGTACTGGGGGTGAGAAACACCATGGCGGGTTTCCCCCTTAAGGAGCCTGCGATTTGTCTGACCTAGTTCTCAAAAGCAAAATGATTAGTAAGAAGAAAAGTATCAATCAGCAAGGATTCCTCACCTTAAAACTGGAATCTCAAACCCTACAGAAAGGAACTTGTCTTCTAACCAGCCAGAGGCAGGATCCCTGGGAACTCTTGCCCTCCACAAAGACTGTCCCCTACTCTCTCGCCAGGGAAAGCCCAATCCCTGCCTACACATGTTCTTGTCAACTCTTCTCACAAATTTACATTCTATCTTGCTACCCCTTTCCCTAACAACAGAACAATACTTAGTTTTGATATTGATGGATAAAGAAATAAAGCCTACTTTATTTAAAATTTGTCTACATTTATTCACATCGATTTCAATGATCGTTTGTGAAATCTATAAAATCTTCTTTCTACCTTCCCTTCTTGAAATCATTACTAGTATTGAGGAAATAGCTACGTGCAGACATCTATTTGTGTCACATGCCCACTGTTGAAGGATGAACTTATTCCACACTGGCACACAGGGTCAGTGGAACTTTTCTTGATGTTCTGAAAAGTTTATAAACGAAGCTTTAAAAACTAGGTGGGACATTGTACTTCACATACTTTTTTCTTCAAAAAACAAAAAGGAAAAATAGAAGAGATGGGGCACTCTTATAGATTAAAAAAGATTTTAAGACATCCCAAACGTATGTAATGGGTAGACCTTGTCTGAAATCAGGTAATCTCCACTTCGTTGGTGATAGATACTGATTATCTGCATTCTGACCACGTTGCTGGTTCCCACTGCAGTGAATTCTTTCTGGTGCAACCACAACACTGATTAGCTGCCCCTAACCACTCTGGTAGAAATCAGTTGTCACTGGGGTTCAAACTATTCTCTGGGAAGGTTCTAGACCACCCTGGTGAGCCTTCAAAGAGAACATAGTTGCTGACCCTGTGTCTGTCCCATGCTCGAACCTTACCCAACAGAGCTTTCTGTCTTGAAAATCCTCATCCCATGCCCCAAGTCAGCGTTGAGTCCAAATTGCTCCAGTGAACCCCATCAACTGTGGGCTACCTTGATCAAAGCTTCTAACCCTCTTCCTCTGTGTTATCCAACCTTTCATCCTCTTTTACTGTTTTCTTATTTCTCGAGTAGATTGTTTGTTTGTTTGTTTTGGTTTTGATTGTCTTCCTTTTCTTTTCTGTTTCCTCATTTCTCATTTTTAACCCATCTTTGTGTTTTCCTCTTAGCACATGCAAAAAGACTGGTTTTGATGCCACACATCACAAACATTTAAAGTGTTATTTCCTGGCATTCAACCACCACAGAGAACAAGAGCTGGCTGTGTCCTCATGGCCTCTTAACTGTGACTTTGCTCTCTCCCTAAAATGTAAGCACTGCAAAAGTAGGAGCTAAATCAACTCTCTATGTACAGTGCCCATCAGAGCAGCTTGCACATGGCAGGAGATCAAAATATACTTGCTAAACTCTTTACATTAAACTGACTTTGTTATACTGAAAATAAATGCCTGATCAAAAAAATCTAGGTTGAAATGCCGTGGCTCGTTTGCCAACAGATCGCCTGAAATTTTTGAAGAAGGATGTAAGGGAGTGCAATTTCACTGCAGATATGATACAAGGAAGAAAAGCAATCCAGGAAATGTAAACACACACAAAAGGACACTCAATATTTGTTATTCATTGATGTTATGTTTATAACCACGATCATATCACTAACAATGACAATGAAAATACTAATAATTGTAATTGAACAACTTACTTTCTGCCAGGGAATGTCTAATTAATTACTTAGCCTTTGTTAACCAATTCAATAATAAAAGCTACCTTATAAAATATTGTTTTAGCTCTAACCTTCAGGTAAAATAGGACAGGAGAGGTTAGGTAATGAGCTGAGTGTCATGCATATAGAAATTATGGACCAAACTTGTACCCAAACAGTTTGCATCTGGATCCCTAGATCTTGACCCCTGCCCATCATACAAGTTGACCAAAATTCTGAAGATATTTTCACTTAGAAATTGACAAATAGAAAACCAAAGTGTGACACTGATTTCTGTCCCTGACCATTAGTGTGATTTTATGCAAAGATAGCTACTTCTCATTCTGGTCATGGGGGCAAAATCTGATGGTATGTTCAAAGCAGGACTATGAGAATCAATAGACACAAGTTACCTGGAAGTGTCAGGCACATAAGATGCTTTTTATAAATATAACCTTCCGAGAACAACATGTCTTGACAAAGACCCTCTACCTGTAACTTATTTTAAAACAAACAAACTTTAATCCTATCAATCAACAAAATCAACTCAACTTCAGAAAACTCTATCCAAGGCGATTGAATCATCCCTTAAGCTCATCAGGTCCCGCCTTCTGAAGCAATTCGCACCTGGAGAAGACGTCACCGCCCAGCCTTAATATCTTCTGGTGAGACGCTATAAAGACCCTAGAGAGCGAAAATTCGTAAGGAAGGGACCCATGAAAAGCTGTTATCTCAGTGGCGAAAGCGATGGAGCAGAACTTCCCCCGCTGTGTACGCGAGGCCTGGGATTCCGTAGAGGAGTTGCAGGCCCCAAAGGCGCCTCCAACCTTGAGTTCCGAGGACTCCTCTCCTGGGCCGCTCCCTTTCTACCCTAAGCTGGGCCACCTCATTTGGAACGATCAGAACTTCAACCGAGAACTATCTTCTAGTCCCTGCGGGCTTCTGCGCCAAGACTGCTGGCGACACGGGCCCAGGGCGCAAGAACATCTCCATGGCTGGCGCAGAGCCGCCTGTCCCAGAGCAGACACCCAAGACCCAGGAACCGCACCCAGGAGAGGCGGTTGCCGCCCAGGATCCCCGCCGACGATCGTCCTGCAGCCTCCGCCTGCCTATCACCTGGAGCCGGGAACCTCAACTACAGCCCCAAACATCCCGCAGACCCTTCCGGAGCATCGCTCTCAGGTGCGACCACCTGACATCTCAGGGCTGGTGACGGTGGATCTGAAGTGCAGTGGTTGGAGAGGCCATGGGGTGCCTGCATGGCCTTTGCCTCCCACAAACCCTTAGATTTCCTCCGAGATGCTTCACTGGATGATCCTCTGTGACAAATGTAATTACAACAGCACTTGTCAGTTTAAAGATCATGTAAGAAATTTGCCTCCATAGACATTTGTAAAATTTTCTTTCAGTTACTTAATAAATTATACAAAACCTTTAATATCTTTCTGTGTATCCCTGCATTGGCTGTTAGGGAAGAACGAGGGAAGGGGTCTGCTCGGTTTCCTGACTTTGGGTGCCTTAGGGAGGTGGAGTCTCCTGCTCACACCAGGGGGGCCAGGGGCCCAGCATGGCAGGACCTCAAACTGTGTAACATGTTCTGGGGCTCAGTTCTCTCAGTTCTGTGCCTCCAAGAATCCAGCAGAGAGGCAACCAGCAGCTCTGAGAACTCCACTTAGTCCAGAAATGTTTCTGCTACTTTGCTCTGGCCCCTTTCCCCTTTGTGTCCATGTCCGCGGCCTTCCAGTCATCTGGAACGCATCTACAAGTACTGGCCTCCTATGGCCCAGAGCTTCTATCTCCCTCAGGCTCTTTCCTGGACGCGTCCCTTCTTCCTGTGGCTCTCCATAAATCTGATTTCCAGCATACACAACTGAGCCGACCTGCTGCAAGCCTGCTGGGTTGGAGTGGGATGGCCTTGGTGCCAAGGACATAGAAAAAATCAGCAACTGGTCCTTTGTAGTGTGGGCTTTCTGTGTCCAGAGTCTGGAGTGGGCATACTAGCTTCCAATCCCAACTCCAGATTGGTGACTTTTCAAGACTACTATTTATTGCTGATAAAGAACAAAACTTTGAACTTAAAAGATCTAATTGTCTTTATTAAAAGATTCATGAATCGGGCAGCATCCCATCTGGTAACTAGAAGGGCACTCCTAGAGGTTGTATAAATGAAAGTTTTTTTTTTTATAGGAAGAAGTGTGTGGCATGGGAGTTATTAGCAAAAGAAGAGAAGGGATTATTTTTAGGCCAGGACATCTTCTTTGGAGGGGAGGAGAAAGAACAGCAAGGATTTTATCATGCAGATTGCCTCTTTTTCTTTGGGGAATGTGAGGGTGGGGTGGGTGACAAGTGATAGGCTACTTTACAGGTGCTTGACCAGAAAATTATAGACTGGTAGATTAAGATTATACTCTGGGAAAGGTTGAAACTGCAGTTAAATCAGGTATTAAATCTAGGTTTGGTATCATGGGCTTTTAGCATGAGTACCATTTGGGGCCTCTGATGTTCCCTTTAACATTACCTAATAGAGTTGAACTAAAGTATCCAATGTATCTGGGATTGAAACTGCAGCTGCTTAGAACAATGTCTAGCAAAGTGGAAATGCTCAATATCTGTCTACTACAATCATTCTTATAATCACTCAATTACTGTGATTTCTCAGGATTCAAAATAATTCACAGGTCTCTGTACATTTGGGCTTTTCTCCGCAGGAGCTATTCCTATAGTCCCTTAATCTCACTTCTCTAGTTTCTGGCGTCCCACCCAACCCCACCTTTTCCCTACTTTTCTTGTTAGTATTTTTTGTGTCACTTCTGGGGACATGAAATTGCTGTGGTGCAACCACTATAAAAACACTGTCCTGACCCCAGGAAATTGCAATATTTTCTCAATGTCGACATTATCCCACGGACAGCACAGTTATTTGCATGAAGAAAAGATGTTTGTCTCTGGCAACACCAGCCTTTGCCATCACTTGTAGGATGTGAGTGCCACTCTTTTACACCAGGCGGGAACAGTCTTGGTCTCCATTCAGCTAGTTTTTCAGCGCCTACATTTTCTCGGTGGCAATACCAATACTTTCACCAAGTTTGTCAATTCTTGACCACAGCACCTCTAACTACACTGATCTGACAGTTTCTGCGTTACAGGTTCCCTAGTTCCGCCAAGCATAATGTATCTTAGTGGCAGCACAGCCAGTAGGGGCCAACTCCCGCTTCTCACTAAGCCCTTTAGCTAGTAGAGCTGCGCCCACGCTTTCTCTTCTCTGGCAGTGACAGCGACGACTGAAGTGGTCCTCTCGGGCATAAAAATGCTGGAGTTGTCAGTGCGAGTCACGTCTCTGTCTCAGGGCAGCGGGATTTTGCCATGTCATTGATGTCTTCCTTTTAACAAGTTTCGATTTAGAGACAACGGGCGCTTCCTTTTGTGTAGGCCTGGCCTGCGGTCTCTGCACCTCGTAGAAGTTGGGAGAGAGCCGTGAGTGTGCTGTCTCAGCCACAGCTAGTCCTGTGTTAGGACGAGTACAGGTTTAGCCGTGTGTGCGAATTCATAGACATAGGAAGTCAGTGTTCGTCCGTAGCATCAGAGCTTAATCGCACCTTTGAGATTTCTGAGTCTGAGCAAGTCTGGGTTAGAAATTCCTTAGCAAGATGGGATTTATTCCAGCCTGTGATTACTTAGTCATAGCAAATTCCAGTTTCTTAATAGCGAAATTCAGCGGCTTCTCTCGTGTGATACCACTGGAAGCTCCAAAATCAGCGTTTCCCCTGCACTAGTCCTCTATGCCATGTTTTCCTGGGTCCTGGCAAAGGCCCTGCTTGTGTATCTCCTTGACTGTATCTAGTCCTTCCCGACTACCTTTATTTAATATATTTTTAAATGATAATCAATTAAGAATTTTAAAGTTTTAAAAAACCTTTTATTAAAATATAGCGAGCATACAATATACACAATTTTTGATTTAAAATTTTTATGAAAATTTTCATTTCTTTTACATATTTTACTTTTTAAACTATAATGTATATTTGGTTTTATTTTAAAACTTTTAATTAAATTATTTACTTTTACTTTATTTTACTATGTGAACAAATATAGTATTTTAATTTGTTACATTTAAAATTTTTTAACATCTCCAGTATTTCTACTGATTAACAACAGACCGGCAGTGTCCCGGTGGCAGCGCCGCTGAACACACCGAAAGAATATCTGCCTTTGGCCTCTACGCCACTCTTTGCGCCTTGCCCTCCCTTGCTGAGTCGTGGCACCACTTGTGATTCCTACCTGTTTTATTGGCCTCTGCCAGAGCAGTGGTGAGTGCACCGGTGCTGCGTTTTCTACCGGTCCTAGTTTTTGGTAAAGCCCAGCTCGCGGTTTCTTTGCACATCAAAGCTCCGCTGCTTTCTTAACCCCGCAATGTGTCGCTGTTGGCCACGCTACTCCTGTGCAGCCGCTTTCGATTTTGCCTGTTACCCTTTGGCCTGCTTCTGATTTCAATCCCACAGAAACCAGGGTGTTCTGGTTTAGCGGCGACCGTTTCTTCCTAGTCCCAGAAACCCCGGTTTAGGATAAGCACCAGGCACTGGTTTACGAATGACAGCGATAACCGTAGGATGCGCCCTCCATTTGGTGTTTCCTATTCCTCCTCGGTAGGGTTAGTTTCTCTGGATGTTTTTGCTCTTCACATTTTCTTTCAGAGTGTTTTGACCTGGCAGAGGTCGACATGTCCGGTTTGTTTAATTTAGGCTGTATCTGCATTTTAGAATTTGTTATTTGTTTTATTACGTTTATTAAAGTTCTATTAATTTTTCTGCTGATTTCCTGTGTGTGTGTGTCAGCAGCACTGAGTTGCATGCTCTCTGGCCCGCGTCGGCCGCGGAACGCAGGGGCCTCGCTTGGTCTAAGGCCCGCTGGTAGCCAGATCGGCTGTTTCTCGCCCGCGGCATCGCTCCTTAGGCCCAGCCCCTGGTTTCACTTCAGCACTTTCGCCAGCGGCGCCTGGGTGGCGATTTATCATTAGCACTTTCGGCAGCATCGTCCGCGGTTTCTTTCTTGACACTCGGCTCTTACCACCAAAGAGAACGTTTCTTCTTCTCAGAGCCACTGGGTTCTCGGTGTGGTCACCACTGAGGTCCTAGCCCCACCTGTTTCCCTGGGCTCAGCGAGCTTGCGGATGCGAGAGTGGGAGTGCTCACTTACAATCCCGACTCCAAGTGGATGACTTTCCCAAGGCGCCTCACCTCTCAACACCAAAGGCACATGAATTTGAGCATCGACCCCATCCTGAAGTTGAAAGGGAGCTTTCCCTTGAGAACAATGCCTAGCAAAATGTTAATTAATGTGTCAAGTTTAGCATGTACAACCACTTGAAAATTCCCAAACTAGATGAATTCTAATACACATCTAACCCCTTGTGCTCCTGAGAAGGTATTGTGGACCTGTCAATTTTCTAGTTCTACACCAATACATAGCACAGGAATGGACTAATAATACACATACCCTATGTATGAAGCTTTTTTCCTTTCACATCTTGCAACCACACAATGAAATCTCTTAATTTTACTTACCCAAAGGATATATTTTAGAGGCCATTTTTTTTTAGCATTTTATTTTATTTCATTATTAGTTTTAAGCATACAGTACATTGGTTACACATTTATATAGTTTATGAAACGAATCCCCTGATTCCTCTGTCTTCCATCTGGCTCTACACATAGCCATTACATTACTGCTGATTGCATTCCCTTTGCAGTGTTCCCCATCCCTGTGACCATCTATCAACTACTAATTTGTACTTCTTTAACCCTTCACCCAATTTTCCTAGATCCCCTCCACTCCGCCCCCCTGGGCATCATCACGTGTCGTCTATATTTGTGAGTCTGTTTTCTATTAGTTTGTTCTTTTTATTCCTTAGATTCCACATATAAGTGAAATCATATGGTATTTATCTTTCTGTCTGACTTATTTCACTCAGCATATAGTTCAGAACATCTAGGTCTATCGATGTCGTTGCAAATGGTAGAATTTCATTTTTTATGGCTGAGTAATATTCCATTGTATATATGAACCATAACCTCCTTACGCAATCGTCTGTTGTTGGGCATTTAGGTTTTTTCAATATTTTTGCTATTGTAAATAGTGCTGCCATGAACATAGGGATGCATAGATCTTTACGAATTATTGTTTTTATTTTTATAAATACCCAGAAATGCAATTGCTGGGTCAAAAGATAGCTCTATTTTTAATTTTTTGAGGAACCTACAGACTTTTTTCCATAGCACTGTACCAATTTGCAATCCCACCAACAGTGTATGAGGGTTCCCTTTTCTCCACTTCCTCACCAACACTTCTTGTTCTTTTATTGATGATAGCCATTCTGACAGATATGAGGTAATACACCATCGTGGGTTTAATTTGCATTTTCCTGAGCATCTTTTTATATCTCTATTGGCCATCTGTATTTCTCCTTTAAAGAAATATCTCCTCAGGTCTTCTGCTCATTTTTCATTGGATTGTTTGTTTTGTTGTTATTGTTGTTGTTGAGTTGTGTGAGTTCTTTATACATTTTGGATATTAACCCCTTATCAGATATATCATAAGGGAATATCTTCTCCTATTCAGTCGGTTGTCTTTTCATTTTGTTGATGGTTTCCTTTGCTGTGCAAAACCTTTTTAGTTTGATATAGTCCCATTTGTTTATTTTTTTTCTTTTGTTTCCCTTGCCTGAGGAGATATATCCAAAAAGAAATTACTAGTAGCAATATCAGACAAATTACTACCTATGTTTTCTTCTCGAAGTTTTATGATTTCTGTTCTTACATTTAAGTTTTTAATCCATTTTGAGTCTATTCCTGTATATGATGTCAGAAGGCATTACAGTTTCATTTTTTCCATATATCTGTCTAATTTTCCCAACACCATTTATCGAAGAGACAGTCTTTACTGCATTGTATAGTCTTGCCTCCTTTGTCATATATTAAATTAGTGAACAGATGTGGATTTATTTTTGGGTTTTCACTTCTGTTCCATTGATCGATGTATCTGTTTTTATGCCAGTACCTTACTATTTTGATTACTGTAGCCTTGTTGTATAGTTTGATATCAAATAGTGAGATACCTCCAACTTTTTCTTTCTCAAGATAGTTGTGGCTATTTGGAATCTTTTATGGTTCCATATACATTTTAAGATTATTTTTTGTAGCGCTCTGAAAAATGCCGTTGGTATTTTGGAAGAGATTGCATTGAATCTATAGATTGCTTTGGGTAGTATGGTCATTTTAATGATGTTGATTCTTCCTACCCATGAGCATGGTATACACTTCCAATTATTTGTATCTACTTCAATTTCTCTTCTCAATGACTTATAA
This sequence comes from Pteropus vampyrus, assembly GCF_000151845.1. Taxonomy (NCBI): domain Eukaryota; kingdom Metazoa; phylum Chordata; class Mammalia; order Chiroptera; family Pteropodidae; genus Pteropus; species Pteropus vampyrus. Next base: position 36,314 of record NW_011917803.1, on the reverse strand, counting down.
TTCTCTGAGAATAGGTTTTTACCTCCTTGGTTAATTTGATATTTTATTGTTTTTGATGCAATTGTAAATGGGGTTGTTTTCTTAATTTCTGTTTCTGAAAGTTCATCACTGGTGTATAAAAATGCAACTGACTTCTGAATATTAATTTTGTATCCTACTACTTTATCAAATTCATTGATCAGTTTCAACAGTTTTTCAAGGAAATCTTTAGGGTTCTCTATACAGAGAATCATGTCATCTGCAAATAATGAGAGTTTTACTTCTTCCTTTCAAATTTGGATACCTTCTATTTCTCCTTCTTGTCTGATTGCTGTGGCTATGACTTCCAATACAATATTGAACAGAAATGGTGAGAGTGGGCATCCTGGTCTTGTTCCTGATATGAAGGAAAATTCTTTTAGTCTTTCTTGTTGAGTATGATGTTAGCTGTAGGTTTGTCATATATGACCTTTATTATGTTAAGGTATGTTCCCTCTATTCCCACTTTCCTGAGAGTTTTTACCATAAATGGATGCTGGATTTTGTTGAACCCTTTTTCTGCACCTATTGATATGATCATATGATTTTTACCTTTAATTTGTTAATGTGGTTTATCAGATTCATTGATTTGCGGATATTGTACCAACCTTGCATCCCAGGAATAAATCTAACTTGATCATGGTGCATGATATTTTTAATGTATTATTGAATTCAGTTTGTTAATATTTTGTTGAGGATTTTTGCATCAATGTTCATAAGAGGTATTGTCCTGTAAATTAATTTTTCTTTCTTTCTTTCTTTCTTTCTTTCTTTCTTTCTTTCTTTCTTTCTTTCTTTCTTTCTTTCTTTCTTTCTTTCTTTCTTTCTTTCTTTCTTTCTTTCTTCTTTGTAATGTCTTAGTCTGGTTTTGGAATCAAGGTAATGGCAGCCTTATAAAAGAAATTAGGTAGCTTTCTCTTTTCTTGAATTTTTTGGAATAGTTTGAGAAGAATAGGTGTTAATTCTTCTTTGACCGTTTGGTAAAATTAGCCTCTGAAGTCATTTGGCCCAGGACTATGTTTTGGGGAAGTTTTTTGATTACTGATTCAATTTCATTGGTGGTAAACAGTGGGTTCAGATTTTTTGTTTCCTCTCAACTCAGTCTTAGGAGGTTGTATGTTTCTAGGAATGTATCTATTTCTTCCAGATTGTTCAATTTGTTGCCGTATAATTGCTCCTAGTATTTTCTTATGATCCTTTGTATTTCTGTGGAGTTCGTACTTGCATCTCCTCTTCCATTTCTGATTTTATTAATTTGAGTCCACTCTTTTTTCTTGATAAGTCTGGTTAAGGGTGTCTCAATTTTGTTTCTCTTTTCAAAGAACCAGCTCTTGGTTTCATTAATCTTTTGTATTTTTTTTTTCTTCTAAACTCTATTTCATTTATTTCTGTTCCAATCTTTATTATTTCCTCCCTTCTACTCATTTTGGGCTTAGCTTGCTGTTCTTTTCCTAGTTCTTTGAAGTGTAAGATTGGATTGTGAATTTGAGCTTTTTCTTGTTTCTTGAGGTAGGCAGTATGGCTATGAATTTCCCTCTTAGGATTGCTTTCATTGGGTCCCATAGATTTTGAGTTGTGTTTTCATTTTCATTTGTTTCTAGATATATTTGGATTTCTTCCTTGATCTCATTGTTGACTCATTCATTGTTCAGTAGCATACTATTTACTCTCCATGTGTTTGTGCATTTTCCAGTTCTTTTCTTTTCAATATCTCTATTGTTTTTATTTATTTACTTAATTTTTATGGTGCATTGATTAATGAAATCTGGTAAGTTTCAGCTGAACATTTTAACAGTAAGGCATGTATATATTTACATTGTATGTTCACCTCTCATAGTTAGATTTCTTTCTGTCACCACATATTTGACCCTCTGGTAACTACTTGTCTATTGTTCATGTCCATGAGTCTCTGTTTGTCCTGTTTGTTTGTTGCTTTTAGGTTTATATCTCACATATAAGTGATATTTTGTGATTTTAAACTTTTTCTGTCTGACTTATTTCGTTTAGCATGATTATCTCCAGGTGCATCCATGTTGTGGCAAATGGCAGTATTTCATCTCTTCTTATGGCTGAGTAATATTCCATTGTATATATGTACCAAAGCTTCTTTAGCCAATCATCTATCACAGATCACTTCAGTTGCTTCCTTGTCCTGGCCACCGTGAATAATGCTGCTATGAAAATTGTTGTGCAAATATCTTTTCAGATATGGGTTTTCACGAATTTGGGGTAAATACCCTGTAGAGGGAGTACCGGATTATATGGTAGATCAATTCTTAGTTTTTTGAGGAACCTCCATGCTGTTTTCCATACTGGCTGTACCAATTTGCAGTCCCACCAGCAGTGTATGAGGGTTCCTTTTTCTCCACATCCTCTCCAACATTTATTATTACATGTCCTGTTGATTATAGCTATTCTAACAGGTATGAGATGGTATCTCATTGTGGTTTTGCATTTCCCTAATAGCTAGCGATGTTGAGCATCTTTTCATATATTTTTTGGCCATGTACTCTAGGGAGAAGTGTCTGTTCGGGTCCTCAGCCCATTTTTTTTTTATTTGATCGTTCGTTTTTTTGTTGTTATTGAGTTGTATAAGTTCTTTATTATTTTGGATATTAGGCCCTTATCAGAGGTGTTGCTTGCAAATATATTTTCCCATTTGTGTGGTTGTCTCCTCCTTGTTGACAGTTTCTTTTGCTGTGCAGAAGCTTTTCATTTATTTTTATTTATTTATTTATTGTAATGCCTACAGCACCTGGTATTCGTAGGTGGTGTCCCATCCAAGACTAAGCAGGCTCGACCCTCCTTAGCTTCCGAGATCAGATGAGATCAGGTACGTTCAGGGTGGTATGGCAGTAGACTTGCAGAAGTTTTTTAGTTGATGTAGCCCATTCATTTATTTTTGCTTTTACTTCCCTTGCCTTTGAGGTCAAATTCATAAAATCCTCTTTAAGTCCAAGGTTTTCGAGTTTGAGTTTTGTTCCTATGTTTTCTTGCATGCATTTTATTGTTTCAGGTCTTATATTCAGGCCCTGAATCCATTTTGAGTTAATTTTGGTGTGTGGTGATAGAGAACAGTCTAGTTTCACTCTTTTGCAGGTGGCCTTCCAGTTTTACCAGCACGGTTTATTGAAGAGAATTTCCTTTCTCCACTGTATGTTTTTGGCTTTTTTGTTGAAAATTATTTGCCCATATAAACATGGGTTTACTTCAGGACTCTGGATTCTGTTCCACTGGTCCGTGTTTCTGTTTTGCTGCCTATACCATGCCGTTTTGATTATTGTCGCTTTATAGTATAATTTGAAGTCGGGCAGAGTGATGCCTCTAGCCTTGTTCTTTTTTCTCAGGATAGCTCTGGCAATTTGAGGTCTTTTGTGTTTCCATACAATTATGATGATTTTTTTGTTCTATTTCTTTAAAAAGTCCCGATGAGATTTTGATGGGGATTGCATTAAATCTGTATAATGCTTTAGGTAATATGGTCATTTTAACTATGTTGATTCTTCCAATCCAAGAATGTGGAATATCTTTCTATTTCTTTGTATCTTATAGTATAGGTCCTTCACATGTTTCATTAGAATTATTCCTAGGTATTTTATTCTTTTTGTTGCAATTGCAAAAGGAATGAGTTTTTCTACTTCTTTTTCTGACACTTCCTTATTAGATTACAGGAACTCTATGGATTTTTGAACATTGATTTTGTATCCAGAAACTTTACTGTATTTGCTTATTGTTTCTAGTAGTGTTCTTTTGTAGTCTTTAGGGTTTTCTATACAGTGAATCATTTCATGCGCAAATAGTGACAGTTTCCTATTTGGATGCCTTTTACATCTTTCCCTTGCCTGATTGCACTCATTAGAACCTCTAATGTTATATTGAATAAGAATGGTGATAGTGGACAGCCTTGCCTTGTTCCTGATCTTAGAGGGAAGGTTTTTAGTTTTTCACCATGAAGTATAATGTTGGCTGAGGGTTTGTCATATATGGCCTTTATTATGTTAAGGTACTTTCCTTCTATACCGATTTTGTTAAGTATTTTGATCATAAATGGATGTTGTATCTTCTCGAAGGCTTTTTCTGCATCTATTGATATGATCATACGATTCTAATTTTTTAATTTGTTTATGTGGTGTACCACATTAATTGATTTGCGTATGTATCTTGAACCATCCCTGTGCCCCTGGGATGAAGTCCACTTGATCATGGCGTATAATCTTTTTAATATGTTGCTGTATTTGGTTCGCTAGTATCCTTATTTAGGATTTTTGCATCTGTGTTCATGAGGGATGTCGGTCTGTAGTTTTCTTTTTGTGTATTATCTTTACCAGGTTTTGCTATCAGGGTAATATTGGCCTCATAAAATGAGTTGGGAAGTATTACCTCTTCTTCGATTTTTTGGAAGAGTTTGAGGAAAATAGGTACTAAGTCTTCTTTGAATGTTTGGTGGAATTCACTGGTGAAGCCTTCTGGTCTTGGGCTTTTACTTTGGGGGAGGCTTTTGATGATTGTTTCATTTTCCATACTGCTAATCATTCTTCCAGTTCTTCTTGATTCAGTCTGGGAAAGCTTTATCTTTCTAAGTACTGGTCCATTTCTTCTAGGTTATTAAATTTGGTGTTATATACCTTTTCATAGTATTCTTGTATGATCCTTTGTATTTCTGAGGTGTGTGTCATAATTTCCCTTCTTTCATTTCTGATTTGGTTTATTTGTGTCTTTTATGTTTTTTTCTTTAATGAGTCTAGCCAGATGATTGCCAATTTTATTAACCTTCTCAAAGAACCAGCTCTTTGTTGCATTTATTTTTCTATTGTTTTTTTGCTACGTTTTGTTTTTGATTTCATTCATTTCTGCACTAATTTTGATTATTTCTTTCCATCTGCTGACTTTAGGCTTCATTTGTTCTTCTTTTTCTAGTTTTTTAAGATGAAACATTGGGCTCATTCTTGGTTTTTGTAATCGACCTGTAATGATATGAACTTTCCTCTTACGTCTGCTTTTGCCCTTTCCCAAAAGTTTTGATATGTTGTACTATCATCATCATTCGTTTCTATGTATCTCTTGATCTTTTTATTTTTTCTCTGACCCAGCTGTTCTTCAGTAGCATGTTGTTTAATCTCTATGTATTTGAGGTTCTTCCTGCTTTCTTTTTGAAGTTGATCTCTAGCTTCAAAGCATTATGATCAGAGAATATGGCTGGTATGATTTCAATCCTCTTGTATTTGCTTAGGCTATTTCTGTGTCCCAGTATGTGATTGATCCTTGAGAATGTTCCATGTGCACTAGAGAAGAGTGTATAATCTCCAGTTCTTGTAGTTGATTTCCAATTTCATAATATTGTGATCAGAGAAGACGGTTGATATAATTTCAATCTTCTTAAATTTTTCTTAATCTTCTTAAATGTATTGATACTTGTTTAGTGGCCTAATATGTGGTCTATCTTGGAAAATATTCCATATGAACTTGAGAAGAATGTAAATTTTGCTTGAGAAAAATGTGAATTTTGCTTTGGGGCGAAATGCTCTGAAAGTCTCTGCTAAATCCATCTGATCAGGTGCGTCCTTTAGGCCCAATGTTTCCTTGTTAATTTTCTGTCTGGAAGATATGTCCATTGGTGTCAGTGGAGTGTTAAAGTCCTCTAATATGAGTGAGTGTATTACTGTTGATCTCTACTTTTATATGAGACAGTAATGGCTTTATGTATGTAGATGCTCCTGTGTTGGGTGCGTATATGTTTACTAGGGTTATGTTCTCTTGATGTGTCGATCCCTTTATCATGATGTAATGTTCTTCTTTGTCTTTTATTATAGCTTTTGTATTAAAGTAAGTTTTGTCTAAGTATTGCCACATATTTGGGGTCAATTTGAAATGATTTATTTTAAATGTCCTACTGTTACCTTCTTTAGTTCTTAACTTTAGCCATAAACATGCCGACCTTGTGGATATATGGTGTGTGGGGGGCAGAGGGGGACGATCTGTGTTTGTGTATGTGTGTGTGCGTGTAAATGCATGCCTTGTGTTATAAATTGCCATTAGTCTTGTTTTTCAAGAATATGTGCTTTGTCGGCCATTAACTTCAAATAGCTTGGTATGTATGAAGCACATGGTAACTACAAGTGAAAATGTACAAGAGATATACAAGAAATAAAGAGATAGAAACCGAAATACAACATTACAGAAAGTCATCAACATACAAGAGAAGAGAGCAAGAAATGAGAAAGGAACAGAGAAGTACAAAAACAACCTAAAAACAATTAACAAATGGCAATAATGACATACGTATCAATAATTACTTTAAATGTAAATGGATTCTAAGATATGGAAGCAACCTACATATCCAATGATAGACGTTTGGAAAAAGAAGATGTGTTACTTATATACAATGGAATATTAGTTGGCCATGGAAAAGAATGAAATCTTACCATTTGCAAAAACATAGATGGATCAAGAAGGTATTATGCTAAGTGAAATAAATCAGACAGAGAAAGACAAATACCATATGAAATTACTTCTATGTAAAAGCTAAAGAACAAAATAAATGAACAAATAAAACACAAACAAACTCATAGATACAGAGAAGAAACTGATGGTTGACAGATGACAGGGGTTTGGGGGACTAGGTGAAAAAGATGAAGGGACTAATAAGTACAAATTGGCAATTACAAAATAGTCACAGGGATGTAAAATTTGGCATAGGGAACACAGTCAAAGACATAATAATCACGTATGATGTCAGGGAGATCACTTGGAAAGCTATGTAAATGTCTAACCACCATTCTGAACACCCGAAACTACGATAATACTGAATGTCAACTGTAATTGAAAAAAAATTTTAATTTCTTGAAAATGACATATTCTTTATAAATTCAACCACATCTTTATCTTCTTGTTTTACCACACCAAATACAGTCCCACTTGCAGTATGGGAAATGTGTATTACCCAACAATGTGAAGACTATTGGTGAAATCGATGTACAATTTTTTAAAAGTAATATATGAAATACAAATGGTATGTTGCTTCCAACAAAACTGTGTAACTCACTTTAACTCATTTGGGATTAAGTTCCTTCCTGACGTTGGCTTGGAGTTGCCCTGAATTCCTGGCCAAGGGGGCCTCGGCAGAGGGCAGGGGGCCTCGGCAGAGGGCAGCTAGCCACACGGCACCCTGCTTCAGCCAGAGGGAGAGAGTGCCAGTTAGACACAGTCCTGGGATTTATAACCTTTTCTTGAAAGTGTCATCCCATGTCATTTGGTGTCCTAAGTGACATTTTCCTATTGCTCTGTGAACTCTACAATGTGTGCTCTGCTGTTTAATGATTTGTGTGAAATTATTGGTCTGCAGAATGATAAGGTGACACCTCCCATCCTTAGTTACCCTTAGATTGTACTAGCATGGAATTAAGGGAAAAATCTCCCTTCTCAATGGGGGACAGTGGGCATGGCGAGGTGCTTCTAGGCTAGTGCAAAAGAACTCTATTTCTTGGTCTCAAGCAAGGCCAGCCTTCAAATCTGGGCAGATCTCAGAGAGTGAGTAGGGTGAGGCAGAAATCCTTCTTGGTCTAGGAAGGAGTTGCACTTGGTCTTAAGTTTCAGGTTCTTTTCAAACCACCACCCACACAATGACCACCAGTCCCAGCACCTAATAACATCAGACTCTGGATGCCTCAATCTCTGGGCTCCTTCAGTGCCCAGCAGGGACTGGAGAAGCTCTTTGCTTCTGTCCCAGGATCCCTGTGTTAAGAAAATTAACAGATACAGAAGAAACTCAAATGTCTTTAGGAAAATTGGTTATTTAATCCTTGAGGCAAGGACATGAAAGAAAGGTCATAAACTTCCAAGATGAAATTTCGACAGAAAAATTTCTTCTAATGTTATAGTTTCATCTAAAAATCGTGATCAATAAAAAACAAATATTCTCAAAATATCCTGAGACAGAAAGGAAAACTTTAAATATTTATCAGTGTTAAAAAGGAAATCTAGATTCAGTCTTCTAAGATCGTTAAAAGAAACAGACTATAATAAGGTAGTAAGTACCGTTGAAACTCTGCTGCTATTCTCCCCCAAAAAAGGTGCCCTGGCCCTAAACAATCCTTTTTTTTAGTTTTGCTAATAATTTTCTTGTCCCATCAAGTTTATCCTTATAAAAAGCTTCAATTTTGTACAAATTCTCTGAGCGCTTCTCTATTTAGTAGATGGGAAGCAGCCGGATACACGAATCATTCAAAACAGCCAATCTTTAAATTTACCTCATTGAATTTTTGTTCTTTAACGACTCAATAAATTGACATATATGTACTTTTATGGCATAATTCTGCTCCTGGGTATATGTCTTATAGAAATTCTCTCACAAGGGGGGCTCTTTTATGTGGTGAAGTTGGGTAAGTGGCTATCTCAGTGTCCACTGTGGGACAGCAGATAGGCAAAATGGGCCAGGGGCTCATCAGAGGTAAATATGCCAGCACTAGAAGTAATAGATGAAATGTACATAAAAACAACCTAGAAACTTACAAATGGATGAAAAATAATGAAATATATTAGATATATAATTTGATCACCTTATCTCAGTTGAAGATATATGCACACACAAAAATATCACAGTACAAAACTAATACAAAAACACATAAAATATAAAATGGTTTGTATTTGGAAAGAAATGCAATAGAAGTAAGAAGAGCAGAGAAAAATGAATCACTAATAATAAAATACACATAATTACATGAAACCAGATGGGGTTCTGCAAAAAAACCAAAACCAAAACAAACAAACACTGGAAAATGGGGCATTAACTCAATGTGTTTGCCAATTAGGTATGGAAAACATAGCATCTCCGAAGTGTCCCTTCGATTCAGATAACTTAGTGTAACCAAAAATAGACAATTACAATTTTAAGTAAGGCATGGGACTCTGTCTTTCCCACTCCTATCTAATTCCTCCTTTACTCATTTCATACCCAATTCAGCTCCAGCAAGAGCTAGCTTTATGATCTTGCAAGGATCTAACCTCTCCTGGTCTCATCTCTAAAACCAGACAATCCTCCCTAACATGCTAACAGAACAGACATGAGAAGTGTCATTTTCCTAGGTGTGCCTGACAAGTACAGAAGCTTTCTACAGTGAATGGAAATGGCCAGGAATTTGACCTTTCTCCCCAGGGACCTTCCTTCTCCTCCCCACCCCCACCACTGCCTTTAATTCAATCAGGGGAAACCCGCAGACTTTCAGCAGACCCTCCCACCATGATGCCAGTTTCTCCTTAATCCCATTAGGCTCTGAGGCACTTTGCAATGCAAATGAGGGTCAGTCGCAGTAAGTGGACTTTGCCTTCCCATGGTCTTGGCCACAGAGACACTATAAAAGGCACACTCAGCACCTGACAGAATCATTCGCCTCTTCTCCTTCACCCTTTACGGGTCTCTGGCCACTCAGGAGGCAGAAGCTATGGAAGCCCATCCATCAACCTTGGAAGACCCGTCTTGGATGTGGGAACGTCCGGAGCCCACCATGCCACCGGGCCTGAACCGAGAACAGGCCTGGGCCTGGGCCATGGATAACTTCGAGTGGCTGAGCCGCCGCTCCCGCAACCCCGGCCACTCCTGCTGGGGACCGAGCTACGGTGCCTGCGGGCTGCTGCACCACGCTTGATGTTCCCGGAGCTGAGAGGGGCCAGAAACGCCGTCGAGACTCGCAGGTCACGGACCCAATGGCTGAAACCGAGACGGAGCAACAGTCACCTCAAGAAGAGGCTGATGTGACAGACCGCACAGACCAATGGGGCCTGAACGAGCCAGGGGATGCCAGCGGAGGAGGACAGACGCGTGGTCAGATCGTGGCCAGGTGTCCAGGTCACCCGCGGAAGCTGCTGAAAACTGACGCTTAAGACAGGATGGACAGGATGGAACCCGGAAAGGAACCCCAGCCTCATGCCCGGCCTGCAGCGCTGCTCCCTTCACCCCCATGTCCGGGACACCCCAGCTGGGCAGCTGAATCTTAGCTCTTTCTTCACGTGACATTCACTGTGACGACGCCCTGCGCGCCTAGGAACCTTGAGGTTTCTTGTGGTGGAGGACATTCTTTGTTTTTTCTCTCTCTCTCCTGAATAAAATAACATTTTCAATGACTAAAACGCTCCTCGTAATAAATAATATGCAAAGACAATTTTCTTTCGGTCTCCACAGAGTTGTCATAATTCTTTTTGTAATTGTACACAACCATTAAACTTTGTTTCTCTAATCTCTACCCCGTGGAATTGATTTGGGGTGGGTGCAGTCAGGATTAGAAGCCACATAGGTGGGCCTGGGGCAGAAAGGGGAGCAGTGACTCACAAAGGTCACTACTCATTAAAATCAATGAAATGCACATTAAAGCAGAGACAATTTCGTTTTGCATAATGGCACATATTAAAGAGTTTCCTTATATCCTAGGTTGTAAACACTGGGAAGGCAGTAACTCCCAAACACCACTGGCAGGAATGAATTTGAAAGGATCTTAGGAAAGGCAATATGGCAATATGCATTAAATGTTGCAATGTGAATCCAGTACTCTTTTGACCCAGAAATGCCATTTCCTCTGCAAGCAAGAAAGTGTAGTTTTAAAAACTACTGTGTGTTTCAGTAAGGTACGGGGAAAAAATTAATTATGGTACATGTGCACGATTCCAAACTAGGAAGCTCTTACAAATAAAATGGAAAACACGATTTTGAAAAGATACCACAGAGAACAAATGAGGCCCAGAGCACTAAGCCGGCTGGTGGCTGTCAAGACAGGGCTTGAAGGGCATGGTCCTAATCAAGGTGAAGGAAGAGCTAAGATTTCAGCTGCTCAGCTAGGGATAGAGAAGGGCAGAGTTGTGGGATCCCTGCCTACTTGGTCACTGGGGTGCTCTGGCTTGTCTGGGCCCCATGCAGCCACTGGTCTACGGCAACGACCTCTCATGGGCTTCTTCTGCCCAAAGGGGAACACATGTGTCAGCTCCACGAAGGCGGCTCTAGACAACTCTCCAAAATGCTCTTAGTGCAGAGAAAGCCTCAGAATCCTCCTCATTTTCTCACGCACACTGTAGTTTGTCTCCCAGCAGAACTGGGGCATTTGCCTGAGCCTTGCTAAGCCCTAGCGGGTTGCCCACACCCAGGCATCTGCAATGTGAACGGTGCGAGGTAGGCAGAGCTCCTGCCTCTTGCCTGCAGAAAATCAAACCCTTGTAGCAAGACAGATGAAGTCCATTACTTCAGGCCCCTAGATGGTCAAGCAATATGTCTGGGTCAAGAGGGAGAAGGATGCAGTAGTCTTCCAGCCTTGGACTTTTGCACCTCTCTGTTAGAGAAATTACAGCGTTCTTTTACTTACGTTGCTTACTTTTACTTAAGCCCTTAACTAACCTACTTTTACTTACGATATTTTACCTTTAGTCATGTACTTTCAATAGTTTTCTTTTTCTTATGTACGTTTTCTTACATTTTCATACTTTTGCTAACATACTTTTATTTCTCTTTACTTACACTTCCCTTTACTTTAGTAGTTACTAGTGTAAGTACTCTTACTAATGTACATACTTCTACAAAATTACTTCTATGAATGTATATTTCTTTTTAGTTACTATAATACTTTTCCTTACTGGCTTTAAACATACTTTTACTAAGTTAATTTTTCCCATGTACTTTTGCTTACCTACTTTTTCCTACTTTTTCTTTATATTCTTATGTACTTTTACTTACCTACTTTTACTTACTTTCACGAATTATTTTTACTTACCTTTATATACTTTTACTAACTTATTTTTACTCACATTTACTTACTTTCTACTTACATACTTACAATAACTTACTTTTACTTACTGACTTAACTTACTTACTTACTTAAGTAGTGCACTACCGTTACCTATGTCCTTTTGTTCACATATGTACTTTATGGACATTACTTCTACTGACGTGTCCTTGTACTTAGGTCCACTACTTTTTATTTATACAGTTACTTTTACTTACATATATTCCTTTAATTTCACATCCTACCTTCCATTAATATGTACTTTTACTTACTGAAGTATTTTGGCTTACTTACCTTTACTTATGCAATTTAACTGACTTTCCGCCCTTTATTTACATACACTACTTTTACCTATGTGTGCTTTCAGTGATGAATGTGATTATAGTTACATACACTACTTTCACTTACATACTTTTACTGACAGACTTTTATTTACCTACTTATTTTTGCTTACTTCCTCTTACTAATTGACGTTACTTAATGCCTGATTTTTACTTACTGACTTTCCTACTGACTTTTACTTACTCACTTGTACTTACCTACTTTTACTTACGGACTTCCTCTTCTTACTGAATTTTCACTTACTTATGTTTATTTACTGAACTTTACTTATGTACTTTTACTAATTTACTTTGTCTACCTTAACTTATTTACTTTTACTTACTTTCACTTGGTTTTTTCACTTAATTACTTCTTTTACTAAGTTACTTTTACTGAAGTCATTTAATTAGAGTTTTACTAACGTACGTTTATACTAAACTTTTAGTTACATAAGTATTTTTATTTACATACTTTTATCTAGGTACTTTTACTTACTTTGGGGTACATACTTTTACTTACATCTTTTTACCTTCTTATGTACTTTTACTACTTTTTATCTACTACACTACTTTTACCAATGCACCTATTTTTATTACATACACGACTTTTACTTAAGCACATACTAATACTGAGGTAAGTTCTGTTACTTATGGACACTAGTGCTACATATGTACTTCACTTCCATTCCTGTTTTTACTTATGTACCTATTTTTACTTATGTATCGCCTTTAACTTATATACTTTTAATTACCTACATACTTTTACTTAACCTACTTTTACTTACCTTCTTTTACTTACTTAGGCATACTCATACTTGTGTACTTACAAAAAATACATATATATATATATATTGTTTTCTGCTTTTACTTACTTTCCTATTTTTACTTACATGCGTGAATTTTACTTAAGTCTGGACTTTTATTTATGTATGTACTTTAACTTACAGACTTCTAATTATTTAGAAAGATTACCTACTTACCTCCTGCTATATACTTATCTACATTGTGTAGTTGTACTTACATATTTAATTACATACTTTCACTCAGCCACATACTTTTATATAGTTCCCTACATTTACTTATTTTGTGATCAAAATTCTAAAATTTAATATTGATACAAATAGACATTATCATAAGAAATGTTTAACATTTAAAAGCACAATAATATTTAATCTAATGAAAAAACAAATTAAAATAAAATGTAATTAAATAATAAGGATGATATTTAAAATAAGTGAAGTAAATAAATATAGTCTAATGAATAGATAATTAAAAATGAGATTGAATAAAGAATGTTAAATAACATAAAATTTTAATTCACAGTATTTGAATTTTAAAATAGAATATAAATTTAAAAATCAATTATTAATTAAAACTTAAAAATAACTACAATTAATTAAGTGAATAATATAAAGGACAAAAATGAATAATAAAATTAAATATAAATAAATTTTAATAACAAAATTAGAAAATTAGAACTAAAATAATACATATTTAAAATTAAAAGCCTTTGAAAATATAAATTAAATAAATACAGAAGGTAAAATAAAAGGAATTAGAATAATCATATTTTTATAATCTTTATATTTAAAAATTTAGATTTAATAAAATGAGAATCTTAACATACAAATTATAAAGTAAATATAATGTAAAAATAAATGACATTTAGCAATAAAATGAAATAAATGAATTATAAATTACTAAGAGTTAAATTGCTTTAATTTAAAAGTAAATTAAATTTTTTAAAATAATATAAGCAATATTTAAATTTAGAAAGTTTTACCTACAAATTTAAACTAAGTAAGTTTTTATTAAAAAAATTTGAATTTAAAGTAATATAAAATCTTATATGATTATAATAACATAAAATATGGTGCAAATAAAAATTAGAGAATTAACAAATAAATAAAAATAATTTCCTTAAAAACTAAATTAAAAATTAGTTAATTCACATTCATAAAAGGTCCAAAGTTAAAAATAAAATAATGTTTAAATATACTTAAGACATAAATTTTATTAATTAAAGTAAGTGAAATAATTAATTTTTAAAAATAATTAAGTTACACTAATAGAGAATTTTAAATATTACTTAAGACTAAAATAATAAATAATAGTAATCATATGTTCAGCAAATAATTTATTAAAATTAATTAAAACAAAGAAATAAAATAAATACATTTAATTATTTAAGAAAGAAAAGCATATTAAAAAGATAAAGTAATACAAAAATTATATTAATATTATATACTTATTAAGGTAACAATATAAAATAACATAAGCACAATTATTGTATATTAAATAAAATAATAGAAGTTAAAAATATATACGATACATGTATTGTATTATTAGTTAATACATTTAAATTTAATACATGACGACTAAATATTTAAATTTAATATAGATAATTGGTAATAAGTTTAATTAAGAAAAAATTTAAAAATTTTTAAATTACTGTTTATATGAATTATTTATATAAGCAAACTGCACAGAAAAAACAGATAACAAATATTAGATAAAGAAATCATTTATGTAACATAACTTATAAGTTACTTATATATTCATTAATAAATAAAAGGTAAGTAGAAAGGGAATAAATAAAAGTAATGAATAAATAATATAATAAATGTACTTAAATGTAATGAACACTATGAATAAGAGAAATGAATTAGATTAACTCAATAAAAATCAATAACGAACAAAGATGTAATTAAGTAAATAAAAATATATTATAAAATATATATTAAGATATTATAAAAACATATTAGTGTTCTTTATTATATCATTATACTGTCATATACTAATTACATATTATTTCACTATTATGTAGTTACATCATCAAATATAACGGTAAATATATAAAAGTGAAATAGTAAACACTAAAAAAATTAAAAATAACATTTTAAAAAGTTAACACCTAAATTTTTAAATATTTAGAGATTTAATAAACAATTCAGTTTTACTTTTTTAATTTTATTGTTTTTAATGTTTTATTTCTATTAATATTTGTTATATAAAAATAAAAGTTGGCATAACCTTTACAGCGATCATTGCGTTTTGCGTTTTTTATATCGTACAGAAATGTTTCCTCTGCTGGGCCGCCTACGGTCCTTTGATCTGCAGCTTAACCCCTAGCAGGACTGCTCCGTTTTAAGAGCAGAGAGTTAGTTCTCTGCAATACCGGAGCCCAGAGCACTTGGGAACCAAGGCCAGCCCAGCGCAGTCCGAGACTCTGGTCGCGGACGCAATAGGCGCCAGAGGCACCGGCGGGAGAGACCGAGCCGCAGAGGAAACAGCGTTCCTGCAGCAGCTTCCCGCGGCCGCGCAGTCCGACAACGGAGACGGACGGCAGGACACCGAGCCTTGGGACAGCGCGCACGCTGCAGAGCGCCACAGACCTTCGGTGACCGCGCGAGGGAGCCAGCATCGTGTTTTCTCAGGCCGCCTGCAGTGGATAGGTCGCGCTGTCAACACGTTGGGGAGGCTGCTGTCTGCCCTTCGTGCGCGAGTTCGAGCCCGCGGATGGCAGCTGCAGACTTTCTGAAAACGACTCTTAATTTTTAAATGTTTCAAGATGTAACAAATAAGTTTCAGTTAGTTTTAATTTTATTGTTTTTAATGTTTATTTCTATTAAATTTTGTTATGTAAAAATAAATTGGCATCGCCTCTATAGCGATCGTTGCGTTGTGCGTTTTTTATGTCGTACAGAGGTGGTGGGGCCTCGGCGGGGCCGCCTTCGTTCCTTTGGTCCACAGCTTTTCCCGCAGCAGGACCGCCACGTTTTAAGAGCAGGGAGGTAGCTCCCCTTCGAGAGCACGGTCGGCCTCTCCAAACCGAGCAACTGCTGCGCCCTTGAACCCGTGCCAGCGCCTGCCCAGCCCGTGTGCCGCTCCGACTCCGGATTTGCTACAGCAACCGTCGGCGGCGGCTCAGAGCTCTAGAGGGCGGTGGCGGCGCGGCTGACCGCTCGGAGTGAGAGCCGGGCTTTCGTCGCGGTCCGGACACCTCTAGCCGCTCTCTGCGTTCTGCAGGGTTTGCACTGCAGACCCCAGAACAGCAGCGGCGGCCTTTTTGGAAGTTTCCCTGGGAAAACACTCTTCTGTAAGGAATAAAAGTGCGTTTAAGTGTCCCTTCGGTGTCCCTTGTCAATGTTTGATTCTCTTTGTCCTAAAGTTTCTTCTTACAGTTCCGGTCGCTTATTACTTTCCGTTTCCTCGTTCGAATATGAGCTCTGGAAACTGAAATGGATCCGTGATCTCCGTCTCGCCCGGCGTTTGTCTGGATCGTTTTGTCAGCCGAACGTGTCTCGCCGGCAGCTTGGCTAGTTGCTCTTGACTGCGCTTGTTGAAATTGTTCTTTTTAGTGCTAGGAGGACTGCGTTGGGTCGTGTGTCTCTGATGGGTTCAAGGTGCCGGCCGGCTCTCCGCCTATCCGCGAGCGTTTGGGGCGCAGCCCACGCGTCTGGTCGAACGCTAGGTTTCCTGGTCGCGCTGGTGCCGAGCGGTGTCTCAGTGGCCTCGCCGTTACTTGCTCCGGGTGAGTCATTTTCCCGAGCAACAGCGCTAGTGGCACGAAACCGCCGGTCCCTCATCTCTCCTTCCCAGTGCGGGGCAAGGCAAAGCTCCCAATGGAGAACCCCTAGGTTCTCTTGTCCTAACAGGGTCCCCATATCGCTGGTTTCCCGGGACGGGTCTCAAATGCCCAGCAGCGCCGCGGGCGCGGAGCCCGTTCCGGGTGTGCGCACTTCGGTTGTGCGTGGAACCGGCACTATTGCTGTCAAGGAACAACGTTTGCTTTCAGTCTAGGGCGTTTTCTCAGTGACAACACCGTTCAATCCTCTAAAACAGACGCGTTCTCTCAGACCCGTCTGTTTTTCCAGCCCCGCGCCGCTCTTTGCTCCTTTCCGGCCCTGCTTGGACCCGGCAACACGGTGTGCTGGGAGTCAGGGTTTGGTGAGTTGAGGCTCGGATGACAGCACCAGCCTGCTGTTTCTCGACAGCAAGATCGCTAGGAGGAAGGAGTAGGAGACTCAACAATTGCCAGCCTTGTTTTGACGCTGCCTTGAATTCGCCTTGTAGTGTATTAGCTTCTTGGGAAATGACCTAGACACCCCATTGTAATATCCACCATTCAACTTAGTATAAACTTTTCCCTTATATCTATTTCAATTACTCGTGCCATTTAAATGGATAGTAATGGATGAGACATTAAACAGCTAACCTTCTTCTTAAGTTATTTTTCGGCTACAAAATTCTGTAAGCTAGAGATAGCAGGAGATGACTGAAAGAGGACAGCCAGGTAGAAAATAACTCGTAGTTTGGGTTATATTTAATGTTCACAACTGTGAAAACATGCCTGTCTTAAGGAAACTGAAAAACTTAAACTAGCCTTTAGTTATCAAATATCATTCCAGATCATGCGAACTTGAGAAACATTTGGGTTAGTTTCTAGATCTCTGAAGGTGGATATATGTTAGTTTTAGAAGGGCTTCTTTTTCTTTAAGGCAATAAAGAGAGCCCTTTTAAAATAACACCTACATAATATAGATACATATAGATATACATAAACACACAGACAGGCATAGTGTAGCTTTCATTAAAAAATGTTAGCCAGTATCAGGTAGAGAAATACAAAACTCAAAAGAAAAGATGGAGTTAAAGTGGATTTCTGGGAGAGGGAGTTAGCTAAGGTTACCTGCTCAGGTGGCTAAAGCTTTCCATTAAAGTGTTGTGGAGCCGGTTTGGAAGAAAAGTCGGAGTCTGTTATTTAACTAACATAAATAAGGGAGAGGAGGAATGGTAATGCTAGCATCCCCTGCCCCTGTCTCTATGGCTTTTTATTAAGTTTCATTATAATGCTGGCTTTGTAATTTATTAATAGTTACTATCAGGTTAGTAAATACAAGCTGTAGTCAATTCCCAGATCTAGCCTCAAAGCCACCACCGTGTTCTCAGCTATTTATTCTCAAGTATCTTTTTCTTATCCTCTAAAGTATCCTTTTCTAGTCCCTAGAGCAAGAAGTCTCAGAATCAGCAGGTATATGCGCTCTCCCTGCAATGTGTCCTTGTGTGCCCGTCCACATCTGCCTCTGATGTCTTTGTTACTCTAAGCACCAGGCATCCTGCCAGGACTGCAGGCGTCTCTTACAACATGAAAGGGTTTTTTTTGTGCACCATAGGATTCTTTTAGAGAAGGTTTTTGGGAGTCATTTTATCTCTTAGAAGCTTTCACACGCCAATCAAAATAGCACATTCTTTTGTCTCCCAGAGAATCCTGGATCATCTTTTTTTGGGCACACCTAAGATGGACTATCATATGTGAATTAAGGGTTCCTCATAGTGAACACTATAATTCAAAATTACGCAAATGTTCAACCATTTTCACAAAAGGCACAATATCCTGTTCCCACTTTTGGCCCATCAGTGCCTTGAGAGATCCTAAGGCACCTAAACAATGATGGACCCGGTTTTTTCAACAACTCTTCCAACACATAGGGAATCCTGCATGTCCTTCGTTTTCAACAGAATAGGGCGACTTACCAGAAAAGCCTCAACAAAGATGGCTCAATAAAATCAGAGAGCCCCACACAAAGGGAGTAGAGCTCTGAGCTGAGATTTACCGTGGACGTCCAAGATCCTCCGGGGAAAGCAGCCAGTGCAACGTGCTCGGTGGGGACCAGCACCACTTAGTTGCTCAGCAGCTCTGGGATTCATCAGGAGTCTCCTTCGCAGCCCACTTCTGGAGACAATAACTCTTTAAAGAAATTTCGGAGAGCCTTCCTTGACAGCAATAAGTTATGGAGAGAGAAACAACCCGTTGGCAAACAGGGAGACTTATAACTAGAAAGGAGTCTGAGGTTCAGAGGCCTGACAGTGCAGGGCAGCTTATCACGAGATGAAGGAGGACGTGGTTATTCCAACCGGGATTTCCAGAAGGCAGGGGTTTGGTTAAAAGGGACTGCCTCATACCATTTAAAGAAGACTACTTAAGTTTCTTTCATGATTTTCAAAGTCATTTAGGAGAAATCAGTTAAGTTTCGCTTCTGTTAGTCAGCTAGGGGGATTTCCAAGCCTGGTCTACAGTTTGCTTTTATTTCCTATTTCCTTTTATTTTAAGCCCTGTAGCTCCGGTCTTTCTCGGGGTTAGCTCTGCGCAATTCTCACTGTCAGGAGTTTCTCGGCGGCAGCCCCCTGGGACGCGCCAAGCAGCTATTAGCCCATGGCCACAACGCCGCTGTGTGCTCCGGGCCCGCGCTGCCTGGGGCCGGGCGCCCTCAGGCCCGTTCCCCGTCACGGCGGCCGGGAAGTGCAGCCGCCGGCGTTTCGCACAGAGCCGAGCTCGCGGGTTCTCCCCGCAGCGCGCCAGTGGTGGCGCCGAGCCACGCGGTTTCTTGGTCGCAGCCGCGCTGCCTCCCCCAACGCTGGCAGGCTGTGGCTAGCAGCACCGCTACAGGCTACTGGCTACAGGCTAGTGGCTACTGGCTAGTGGCTAGTGGCTACTGGCTACTGGCTACTGGCTACTGGCTACTGGCTACTGGCTACTGGCGTGGAGTCCGTTTCGATTTGGAAAGTTCTGCTTTCGCTTAGTTTCACTCAGGTACAAATCCTGTATTCTGGGGAAAGCGGTTTCAGCGCGGCAAACCTTCCTCGTTGGCGCTGACAGTGTGATCTCTCAGTCCTAGAAGTCCCGGTTTAGGGCTAGCAACAGGCACGGGTTTCCCCACGTTTCGGCGAAAACCGGAGGCCTGCACCCGGCGGTGGTGTTCGCTGTTTCTTTCTGTAGACGTAGCTTCACGGAACGGTTCGCTTTTTAAAGGGCAAGTCAGACAGTTTAGGCCTGTATGCCATGCAGGGCTATGGGAGGGGTGAGGGTCCTGGCGCTTCGAAGGGGAGGTGGACGATTCGCAGGCCCATAAGAACACATATTGGTTCATTAGATGCTTGCCCTGCCGGTAGAGATGGGTCACTCAGAGAAAAAGGCATCTCTGGTAATGCCTCTCTTTTTTGAGCTAGTAGGACCTTTATCTGAATTCGTTTAGGGAGCTAAAGGTCCGCTGGGTCTTGCCTGCCTTCGGCTCAAAATAGCCGCATGCCAAGGTGGTACATGCTGGGGAGGCTATTCTGGACCCCTTTGCTACCCTGAGAAATGACCAATGTAACCAAATTAGTTGCTTCACAAAATTACTGGTAAGCTCTGTGCTATATTCAAGAGGGAAGCAGAATCCAGTGACACCAAGGTGGGGTGGGGGGACCGAAGGAGTGGACACAGCTATACCTGTATGAATTCCACCATGGCCCTCTTCCCAATTTCATACCTTTGAAGGAGGTATATATCTCAAAACGAGTGCTTTCTTCCCATCGCAGCATAGTTTTAATACCAGTCTTTCCTTTCTTGGTGGTATAGAAAATCATGACGCATCTTTACAATGACGGGCTTCTTAGATCGAAGGGATTATGATTCCAGACAACTGTCTGTGTAGCCGTAGTGGGACATCTGGCTTAGCATCTCTCAAGATTACTCAGAATAAGTCTAGACTTAGCATCTCTCAAGATTACTCAGAATAAGTCTAGAAGAAAGGATCGGGTTATTTGAAAGGGGGGAAAGCTATGTCTAATTTATAAATGTAAATGAATTACAGAATAAGGACTCTGTAAAAGAGTATGTAATTTATAAATGTAAAAGAATTACAGAATAAGGACTCTGACCGCCAAAACTTTAACACTAGTACTACTCAAGGTTTAGACTGCCATAGTAGCATCCCCAGTAGACCAAAAGAAATGCAAACGTCTCAGAACAGAACCTCTGGGGGTGGGGTGTTGAATCTGCATCCTAATGGACTGCGAGTACTGTCTTAGGCGAGCCAAGGGATACTCAGGTAACTGTCATTTACGTGCCGGTACTCCAACCTCTTTCCCTAAGATCAGAGAGGAAAGGAAGGCGAGGATGACAAGAGGTTCGGAACTGTAATCGAGGAGGATGAAGAAAGAATATGGTGGGAGGGGAAGTGGAGAAGAAAAATTTAGAATGCGCATGGGGTGCAATGTTGGAGCCAGCCCGACGAAGTAATTGAGGGTACTCGAAAGGGGGAGCATGGACTGAGGAAAAGAAAGAAGACAGACAGAACTGCAGGAGGGAGCACAGATTCAAGCTGTGTCTGTGTCCCCGAGTTTATTTAAAACACACTACTTATAGCATCACAATGAGAAAACAGCAGTCAAGACCCAAGCTCAGCCAAATTACTCATCCTGCAAAACAATGAAGTTCTCACAACTCCCTCCTTGGAAAACACTGAGTGTTTAAAATAGTTTAGTGCCACTTATCTCAAAGCTCGCCAAGTTAGCTCAGCTCCCAACAGCGGAAAAGGAGGCCAATTAAACACAGGAACTTGTAGTTTCCTGGCCTGTGATAAATCTTCCCACTGGGCTTTCTCAGAGACACAGGTCGTGAGAGCTCCTCCCACAGGCCCTCCGGGACTCCTGTCTAGGTTCAGGTTTCTGCCATAAAGTTTGACACATTACTCTGCCTTGGCCAGTCTAATTTACAGGACCCAGCTGGAGAACTTAAGAAGGGTAAAGGAGAAGAGGGTTTTCTTCGTCCACATCATGAAAGGTTTGGAAAACTATGATACATATACCTGTATGTGTCCGAAGTGTGCTTGTTTGTGTAAAACAATGGCTACCTTTGGAAGTGAAATTTTGGACACTTTCAAAATCTAGATAACAGCGTCTCACCAGTTGATGATTTCCGTCGTCAAAGGACAAAACTAACCAAGTAAATATGGAGTTCTGATTGGCATTACTAAGCAATTCATGAATTAGGCACTATCCCATCTAGCACCTAGAAGGGCGCTCCCAGCGATGGCACAGAAGGAAAGAATTTTATAGGAAAAAGAATGTGGCAGGAGGAGTTATTTGGAAAAGAAAAGAAAAGATTATTTTTGACCAGGACGTCTTATTTTGGGGGTGGGGGTGGGAATGACAGGAGTTTTATCACGCAGACTGCCTCTTTTTCCCTTTGGAGCATCGAGAGGGCCACCGGACAGATTACTTCATGGGTGTGGACAAGAAAATTCCCGACTGGTTCATTAAGATCACATTTCTGGTGAAGGTCAAAACTGCAGTGAAGCCAGGTATTGAGTCTGGGTTTGATATTCTCTACTGAACTCAGACAGTGTTTGGAGGCTTTGCTAGAAATAAGGGATAAAGATTGATGCAAGGGTCTTAGAATTTACAATCTCGGAACACATCTAGAAAAAAGGCAGAAATGTTCCAAAGAAGAAAGAAGAGTGAAGTGTTTTCATAGTAAAACAAAGTACGCTCTTGAGAAGCATCAGTCCTACATTGTGAGCCCTAGGATCGGCTCAGGAGGATGTCAGGCGGTCAGAACAACAGATGCCAGGTGGTCCAGAAGATGGGCACCAGGAGGTCTGGTCGTATCCAGTGGTCTGCATAATGGGTGTCGGGTGGATATCAGGTGAGCTGGAGACGTGAGCCCTTAAGGGAGTAATCAGCGGGTTCTCTGGAGTTTTGATACATGTCCAGATGTCTATCCAGGCATCGATACAGGACTGGAGAGTTCAGAATTTTAAGTTCCCAGGCTAGCAAAACAAAGAGGAGCCTTTCCTTTGCCTCAGCCTTCGTTACGTTAGCGACGGGAGCAGCTTGGTTCACGTGCCTCCAGTTGACATATTCCCTATCTTCACTCTTTCCTCAACACCATGGCTTAAGCGGGCGGCACAGGCAAAAGCCAAGGTCCTGCTCCTCCCGCTCATGTCTTCCGAATGGGGCTGGCTCAGACTAAAGCCCTTGGCTCCCTCCTGTACTGGGCCTCTGGTAACATAGCAGTTCCCCCACCCCCGGTCCAGGAGGTTGAACAGTGCCCCCACCCTTAGCATGACTATGTTATCCCCTTTATTAGCCCTAGACACACTCGGTCTTCGTGACCCCTTGTTTTATAAAAAAAAAAATTTTTTTTAATTAAAAAAATAAAAAATAAAAAAAAGTCGTATGACAGTTTTGGTTTCAAGACAATCTATCATTATTACACATTAAACAATTTCTTTGACCTAGGATTTGATTTTTCTCTTGTGAGCAAAAGACGTTAAAATAATTTTCTGGGCCCTTAAAAGCATCGTGGGGCCCTAGGCATTTTGCCCAGCAGGAAAGTCAGTGCTGCTGATTCTCTGGTTGATTCCTGGTGACAGCACTTGGGGCTCTATCTCAAGAGGTGGAAAATAGTAAACGTGTTCCAAGTGGGACTTTCCTGCCCCCCACCACAGCTTCCACAGTTTCTGTGCTGAGAGATGAGGCAAAGGACGCAACAATTGTCACCCAGCCTTAAGATTTGATGCTGCCTTCATGAAGGAGTCTGTTTTTGTGTAAATAAACTTCCCGATCATAACAGGTATTTCTCTTCACATCGTTCTGCAAACATTAGAACAGTAAAAACAATAGCTTCTTTCATTCAGACCTGTCTTGCGAATCAAAGAAAACATCTTGTTTTACTCGACTCCAAATACTTCTGATACCGAGTCTGGATTTTCCACACCAAGCGATCCTCTGGTTTTCTAGACATCGACCGGTGTCCTGTAATTCCACTCGATTCTGTCACTGTACACCCAGAGTTCGCATCAGACCCTACGAATTAAAGTCTCATTCGTACCAGACCGCCCCCGCATCAGAGGCCAGTCCCAAGTTCCAGAGTCCCATATTTCCTAGTGGATGGCTATAAATCAGGGATTCCACAACCCAACCTCAGCCTCAAGAGTTTGCAAGGATGCCTCGCAGAATGCAGGATAGCACTTTGTTTACGAATACCGGTTTACTGTGAAGGATACAACGCAGAAACAGCCAAATGGAAGGCACGCGTAGGGCAAGGGATCGGGAAGGGGCAGGGAGCCGTTTCGGGTGTGCCTACCTCAGCAGATGGAGGGCTTCACCAACCAGCCTAGAAGCTCCCTGAGACTGGTAGTTTCTGGCTTCACCACATAGGCATGCTTGCCAATTAAATCGATCTCCAGACCCAGTGCATTCCTGGGCGGGTGAGGGGTGGGACTCAAGGTCCCAAGTTTCTAATAAGGACTTGGTCCTTTTGGTGACCAGATCTCATCCAGGAGTCTACCGATTGTCACCTCCTAGAACAAAAGGTGCTCCTACAACTTGGGAAACGCCAAGGTACTTAGCAGCTCTGTGGAAGACACTCGTATCACCCTGTCATTCAGAAAATTACCAGGGTTTTGGTACCTCTGTGTCAGGAACCTGGGGCAGAGGCCAATGTATATATTTCTTATTATTGCACAACAGATTTCTTCACAATTCAGTTACAATTCAAGGTCATCAGGCTCTTGGGTGCACTGCTACAAAAGCGCCTTCCCAACAGACACGTCACACTTATTTTCAAATTCATTTCTACGTGTGGAAATTACTGAAGAAGGGCTGTCTTTGACTGGAAAAGAACAAGAACACCCAAGAGTTTCTGCGAAAGATGAAGGCTTTTTTCCAGCCAACCGATGGAATCTCATCCCGCAACTGGCTGAATTACAACCTGAGTAGAACTCCCCGCCTTGCAGGGTGTTTGCTGTTAAAGGAGGGCGTTGACTGGGAACCAAGGGGATCCTGTCATTGGGATGGGAATGTGTGGGAAGACCCTCAGGAAGATGGGGACATCGAGCCCCTAAGTTCCGAGGAGCCTTCTTTGCGAGCGGAAGCTCGATTCTTTACTGCTCGATCCTCTACTGCTCACTCCACCTGCACATGAGGGTGGAAAATACAAGGAGGCAGTCGGCCTGCAAGACAATGTTGAGTCCCCTCAGGACGCACCCCAACCACCCGTCTTTGCTTGTAGAACGTTAACTGGACTCCAGTTCCAGCAGGCCCCAGCCTAAAGATGACTCCCCAAGGGTGACCACGAGGAGGTGTACTACAGTGCGGAAAAACTCTTTGGACTCTGCTAACTCACACGGACAGAAATGCGTGAGAGGATACTAAGGGTGTGGGATACTGGGGGAAGGAGCATCAAGGTGGAGCAGGCCGAATTCATTGACGGAGGCTCGCAAAACAGAGATTCTTCGCTTCACGTTGAGATGAAGGGAGTTACAAAGGGCTCTGACGGTCTGTTTGGTTGGCTGAAACCCAGACCGAAAGAAGGCCCTCAGGGAGGGAAGTAGAAATGCCAAACCTGCCTTGATGTAGAGGAAGGGATGCAGCCTGAGGAGACTGGAAACTTAGAGTTTACTTGTCATTTCAGACCTACTTGTCCACACTGGGGAGGGGAGGGGGAGGAGAATCTAGAAAACATCCCTTTCACCAGTGCTATGAGACACATATTAGTGAGCTCTGGCATCCTTAAAGAGGTCTGTAATCACTCTTGTCTGTAGGCCAGATACTACAGTGGGATCCGCAGTCCCTCAACTGGAAACCGCAAGGCAATGGAGTAACCGAATCTCAGGGTGGCAGGGGCCAAGTGGTGGCGCTCAACTGCCAAAGGCAAGGTGGGCATGGCTATCGTAATGGACAGCAGAGTCCAGACCGCAGTCGGGGGGTCTGACCCGCACAGAACTGTGGCACTGGCTAGTTGATTGCTGTGTTCCTAGAAGCCTACGAAATTCTTACTTGATCTGTATGAGCAGAGAAGTTCCAGGTCAAGTGAACAGAAGTGTAACATGAATCATAAAAACAGAGTCATGGCCCTTCAGTCCATGCCCAGGCTTGAGCCACTCAGCAGACCAAAAAAACCCCCTGAGAGTACAAGACCCCGGGTCCCCTTGGGGAAGGACTCTAGTTACGCCCCCAAACTTATACCGTTTACCTATCTTTCAGACGTCTCTAAAGGGACCTTAAGCCTTTTGCCGGGGCCAAAGGATATAACGTGGCGATTCCCAACTCATAAGCCTTTCATTCTATTTCGCCTATGCAGAAGACGGAGGGATCCTGGAGAATGCCTGTGAATTCTCACACGCTTACCTAGGTGCTGGCTCCAATTGCAGCTGCGGTTCCCATGTGGTTTCACTACTTGAACAAAGTGACACTAACTGTTGGTACCTGGTTTGCAAGTATGGATCAGGCAAACGCCTTTTTTTTTAATACCTGCTAGGAAAGGCCGGCGGAAGTAGTTCGCTTTCAGCTGACAAGGCCAGCAATACTCCTTCCCAGTCCGACCTCAAGGGTATTGATCAACTCTTCAGCCCTGTGTCATAATTGGGGTCATGGAGATCCCGATCACCTTTCTCTTCTACAACACATCGTAATAGTCCATCACACTGATGACATCATGCTCCTCACACCTAATCAGTAGGAAAACCTAATCAAGAAGGAGTAGCGACTGCTCTAGACTTATTGCTGAGGCATTTGCATGTCAGGGGGTGGAAATAATTTTGACAAAAATTCAGGGGTCTTCTATCAGTGAAATTTCTAGGGGTACGGTGCTGTGGACATGTTGAGATATCCCTTCTAAGGTGAAGGATACGTTGTTACGTCTGCCCCCTCCTACCCCCGAACGAAGAGAGGCACAATGCCTAGTGGGCGGCTCTGGATCTTGGAGGCAACACATTTCCGGTTGGGCTGTGTCACTCTGGCCCGCTTACTCAGTGAAAGGAATAGCTGCTGCGCTTGAGTGGGCTTCAGAACAAGAGAAGGTTCTGCAGAAGATTCAGCCTCCTGTGTAAACTCGTCTGCCACTTGGGCCATATGATCCAGCAGATCCAATGATGCTTAAAGTGGCAGTGGCAGATAGGGATGCTGTTTGGAGCCTTCGACAGATCATCGTAAGTAAGTGGCAGCACGGGCCCTTAGCATTTTGGAGCTAGGCCCTGCCATCCTCCTCAGACAACTATACTTCTTTTGACAGACAGCTCTCGACCTGCTGCCGGGCCTCGACAGAGGTCGAACGCTTAACCATGGGCCACCAAGTTACCGTGCTACTGCCGCGACCTGCACGGCTAGAGTGTTGATATACTTGAGCGGGGGCGACGGTCGTTGAAGAAAAGCACAAAGACATAATATAGGAAGAGCTGGGGCCAGGTGGGACACCGCACTCTGATGGAGATACAGTGACGCCGAGGCAAGCTCAGCGCGTTTATTGTATACGGCTAAGGTTAAGGAGGGGATGGGAGTCTTGTTCTCGGAGCTTGAAACTTCCTGGCAGCAATATTCTCCCGAAGGCCGGTTTGCATCCAGATATCTGTGCTAAATTTCAAGCAGCCATCTGTTCTTTCTTTGCTTCTCCGCCCTTGGCAGAGTGCGACTCAGACGATCGTGGCTTTGCCGATGCTTTGGACCACAGGTCCTGACTCAGGCTTTGGCCACAAGTCCAGGTCAGATCCAGCTCTCTACTCTACTCGAGCTGCCCATCATAAACTGGGCAGCCATCTGACCCACCGAGCCGTAAAACTGGGTCTTCACAGCTGCGCTCCATCATCAAGTGGAAGTGGTATACCGTGATCGGGCCCAAGCAGGTCCTGAAGGCACAGGTAAGTCTCATGAAGATGTGCTCTAGATATCCATAGTCCTCAGTCCTGCTACACTGCCTTCTTTCTCCCAGCCTGCACCTACGACTTCACTGGCAGTTCCCTATCATCGACTCACAGAGGAAGGGAAAACCCAGGCTTCATTTAAAATGGTTCTGCACAATACGCACGCACCACCGGCATGCGGACAGCTGAAGCGATGCAGCCCCTCTCTAGGTCGGCCCTGAATGACAGCGGTGAAGGGAAATCTTCCAGTGAGCAGAACTTCCAGCGGTGCTCCTGGCTGTTTGCTTTGCCTGACAGGAGAAATGGCCAGATGTGCGATGACGTACTGATTTATGGGCCTTGGACAATGGTGTGGCTGGCCGGTCAGAGACTTGGAAGGCACATGATTGGAACAGCGGTGTCAAGAAATCTGGGGAAGACTTATCTCAACAAGTCTCACTGAATGTGCAAAAAATGCAAAGATATTAATCAGTGTCGCATGTGAATGCTCCCCAAAGAGTAATATCAGAAGAGGAGGATTTTATTAATGAAGCGGATGGAAGGACCTGTTCTGTCGGTCTCTTTCCTCAGCCATCCCTGTCCTCCAATGACTCATGAACAAAGAGGCCATGGTGACAGGAATGAAGGTTATGCATTACTCAGCAATATGGGCTTCCACTCACCAAGGTCGACCTAGCTAAGGCCACTGCTGAGTACTCAGTCTTCCACCAGCCGACACTGACACTGACTTCCACATATGGCGCCACTCCCCAGGGCCGTCAGCTAGCCAGCTACCACTGGATGGTCACCCTCAGAGAAGGGGCAGCTTTTTATTCTTACTGGAATAGACATTTACTCTGGATATGGATTTGCCTTTTAGGCACCCAATGTCTCTTCCACAATTATCTTCTGTGTCCTTAAAGAATGCTTTATCATGGTTATGGTATTCCACACATTATTGCTTCTGATCAAGGAACTCTCATCACAATAAAAGGAGTGAAGAGCCCATCATCACGAGCCAATAACTCCCGCGAAATATCGCCGTCTCTCTCCCTCCCCCCATCCCTCTCCTCCCCTCTCTCCCTGCATCCCTGCCTCTCCCTTCCTCCCCACCTCTCTTCCTCTCTCATTATTATTTTATTATTCTATTGCTTCACTGAATGCACCTGGTGACCACTGAAGGATCAGATGAAGAAACCATCTGTGGAACTAGACAAAGCCTTAAATCATGCACACATACCGATAAACCACATGCCTGTATTTGACTTAACTTCTGAACATTCAAGGTGCTGAATTTCAAACATTTAAGGAGAAGGACTTAATTTCCTTCTCCTTCAGTGATTTGTTGTGTGATACATAGTCATGTTTCTCTATTAAATATATTACGGTATCCTTAATATTTAGGTCGTATATTCGCAAGAGGTATAATCACAATCTTAGGCTGTTTCCAGATATGAAACTGAATAGGCATGCTGGACTGGGTAGTGCAGAAGTGCACTTTGCTCAGTGTAGTCCTAGAGTCATTGCAATATTTGACCCTCCAGTTGGCTGTGGCGGGAAATGCTTTTCTGGACTAGATGGTGGTTGCCATCGCCTAGAATCCTACCTCTAGCAATGGGCTTCATGTGCTAGGCTCTTCGATCCTGAAGCTTGTGCAAGTGCATAAGTCCACAGATAAGGTTTTCTTCTGAAAGAATTGTCTTATAGGACATGGCTCCATCCAGAGGATGGAAGGCATCTCCACTTATTAAGATCATCTTCTATGACATAAATTAGGATTTTAATATTTACCCCACAGTATCACTTCCTAGATACAGGATAGAAACCTAATATATGTCAAATACAATGCAAGACACATGACAGACATGTGTGACCCTCACAAAACCTGGGTCTCATACATATTAACATGTTTTTTCCATATGCAACTCAAAACCACACAGGTACCAACTGTGAGGGGCCTTGAAGAAAACCCAGATAGAAGCAAAACATAGTGGTGGGTGAGAATATCAAAGTATTTTTTAATTAAGGTTATTGGGTAACATCGGTTAATACGATTACATGAGAATATAAAAATATTTGAGGAAAGGGTTCATAAAACAGTAATTGGATAATGTAACTAGTGGATTTTGTCCCCACATTTGCATTTACATTACAAGATGAATGCAGTTCTAGCCCATAAAAATGAAAAAAGAAATCTTACCATCTGTGACAACATGGATGGTCCCAGACAGCATTACGCTAAGTGAAATAAGTCAGGCAGAGAAAGACAAACACCATATAATCTCGCTGACACGTAGAACCTGAAGAACAAAATAAATGAACAAATAAAACAGAAAGAGACTCATAGCTACAGAGAACAAACGCACGATTGCCAGATGGGAGGGTGGTTGGGGGCCGGGTGTAAAAGGTGAAGGGATTAAGAAGTACAAATTGGTAGTTACAAAATAGTCACGGGAATGTGAAGTACAGCATATTGTACTTCAGTAATATTGTAATAACCAGGCATAATGGCAGGTGGCTACTAGACTCCTTATGGGGGGAGTGGGGGGGATCACACTGTAAATTACATAAATATTTAACCACCGTACTGTATGGCTGAAACTAATATAAACTAACATCGAAGGTCAACTGTAATTGAAAAATAAAAGTACGATAAATTTTTTTTAAGTAAAATAAAAGTTGAATGTAATTAAAATTTCAGTGAGCCGCTCTCTCACTCTCACCTACGGTTTGTAGGGAGTAAGACCCTATGAAATCTAAACAGAATCCAAAGCCAGAAAAATTTAGTTACATAACATATATTGAAAGCATGACAGGAATAATCTAGCATGAACTTCTTTGAAAATAGAATAAATTGATGTTCAAATTCCCACCAAATAAGAGAGTGAAGATTGTTAAATTATACACACACATACACACACACACAAGGCCTAGCATATTCAAAACGAATTTTAGTTGATTACACCAGTAATCATCCCATCGGAGGGCAATATACCTTTTCATACAATGCAAGTAAGACTACATTTGGTACGGTCACTTAAAGGGAAATGTAAAGATATCCATTAAGTTCATAACATACATATTCTCGAAACCCAAAATTAACTTTTGGTCAATGTGTTATACACAGAAACAAAAATCCCACAAGTTGAAGATGATCACAGCCAAAACACAGATGTTCGGGAAGATCTAAGAATTAGATATTAGAAATCAACATTTTGAATCCAAAATGTACCATATACACTTATCAGTGAAAGTCATCCTGGGATAGACGCAAGATTCTAAGTGAAAACAAGCTAGGTACATAATATGTACATTACGATTCCATTTCTGTTTGACATTTCTGTGTAACTAGAAAAATTACAGATGCACAAAATCTTCTCAGGAATTATGAGGGCCAGATGTCCGTTGGAATTTAGAATGTGGGAAATTATGAAGTGATAACAGGTGCTTGCCCTACAAGAGTGGAACCCTGCCTGTGGGATGTAGGGGTCTGGGAATATTTATGCTAACTGGATATAGAGTCCACTCTAGCTCACCTCACTTAGTCCAGGTCAAACGAGTTCTGCACCAAAATTTACACACACGAGTGCGTGTGCAGAAACTTTTGGATTTTAGAGTTGTTTCAAAATAACTGTAGACTCCAAATTAGGCCAGTGATTATGGCGAGTGGGTTGATACAGATTTATCATTCAGTGACACAAGGGACATTTCATCTATTCCCAGAAGAAATTAAGTATTTGTAAATACCAACAGGAAGACTGAGGATGAAACAACAGAACGAATTTAGGAATGTCATTTCTCCCCATGCTTACTGATTTCCTTTCTCATAGACACAAAGGACGAATTAGAAAACCAAAGTATTTAAATGAAGACACGTCAGTGTTTACAACACACAGCTACAAGTCCTCTGGTTTTAAGTCTAGGTTTTCTAACCTGGCTCTCACTGGAAAAATTCTCTCAGAGTCTAAAAAAGTCAACTATCGCCCTGTGGTCTCACAGATTATGAAAATAACGCTTCTGCACTTCCCCGTGCAAAGGCCAGGTCTACAGCGGTGGCGCATAAAATCCGAACGAGAACACTTGAAACTAATAATAAAATACAATTTCGAAAACAATCCTAACAAGAAAAGGAGAGAAAGGGTTGGGGCGGGGTCAGAGAAACGAGAGAGGCGACGTGAAGGGATTACACTACAGGAAAGGGCTCCCGGGAAAGATGCTCCAAATTTTCAGACACCGCTGAGCTCGATCCCCCGCCCCACTCGCCCCGCCCCGCCCGGCCCGGCGGCCCCGCAGAGAAATCTCAATAGGAGAACGATTATAAGAATAATTGCAGTTCACATTTATTGAGCATTTATTTATACCTCGCTGGACATTTTTCCGACTCAGCGCCCTATAGCAACTCCGGACACCATGTATACTCTACTCAACTTCCTTTTTCTTTAGAGAGGTAAGGCGCTTGGAAAGTCACCAAGAAACTATGAGAAACTAGCAGTGAGCGACTAAGAAATAACGGGGTTGGAGGAATGACGGTGCTGCCACCCGGGAAACGCCCGCCCGTTCGGTGCCAATTCGCGTCGTGACAAAAACAGCGGCCCAGGTCGCTACTAGCGAAAATGCTAACGGAACGCGGGGTCGGTGCAAATAAGGTGGCTGCGAGCCCGCAGCGGCTGGCAGGGGGCAGCAAGTGGGGCGAGGACCGAAGAGGTGACAGACCACACAGGAACCTACCGGTCCTGCGAAGGAGAAACGTTTGCTTTGGCGTTACGAGCGCCCTGTGAAGAAAGACACCGCTCCCGAAGGTACTAATGGTACTGGCGAAAGTGCGGATGAGAAACCCGGGCTGGGCCCAAGGAGCCGCGCTGCCCGCTAGAAACCACGGATCCGGATCCGGATCCGGATCCGGTCGCCAGCCGGCCTGAGAGCAAGCGGGGCTCCTGACCCGGTCAGACGGCATGCAGCTGAGTGCTGCCACACACAGGAAACTCAGTGGGAGAAGTTAGTAGTACTTCAATACGAATAATAAAATAAATTCTACAGTGAACATCCAACCCCAAATGAAACAAACCCGACGCACGGAACACAGAGCAAAACACACTTGAGGACATTGACAATGCAAAACGACCCCAGAAAGTAACCTGACAGAGAAAGAACCGAAAACACCACTGAATGCTTGTCGCTGCGGTCCCCAAACCGATGCCTGGTGCTGCTCCTAAACCGGGGCTTCCGGGACCGAGAAATAAACCCGAACACCCCGATTTCTATGGGGTTGAAATCAGAAGCATAGCTAAAGCATAACAGGCGAAATGGAAAGCAGCTCTAGGCAAGTAGGCCTGAGAAACAGGTAGGTCTGAGAGGCACCAGGTTTGGAAGAGTGAACGATTTTGCCATCCACAAAAACGCGGACACGCCAGATGCAAACGTCATTCTATGACAGCAAGAGCACCGTCTGCGCCCAACGAGCCAAAGTGCTGACTCAGGAACTGCTGCTAGGTGCCCGCTGCGGTGCTGGTGAAGAGGAATTTTCACTCGAAAGGCTAATCAGCTCTTCCTTCTGCTTCTGTAGATATGTGTGCTGCATAGGCCATACCCGAAATTAACTAAAGACTCATCTTCCCTGCTTGTTCTGTCTAAGGGATAAACGTAAGTGCCTGCACCCTCTAGCAACTCCCAGCGCTTTGTAACTCTTTGTAGCTACCCTTAGCCCATAGCAACTCCCTGGACAACTTAACCAATCAGCCCATACCAAAAAAGTCCTATATAAGGAATGTTGCAACTGAGCTCGCCTGGGCCCAGATCTTCAGAGCGCTAGCTCCTCTGGGACCGCCGGAGTAATAAATCTGAGTTCTCCAACTGTCCGAGTGCTGCTTGGTTTCTCACAGGTATGATTTTTGCATCTTTTCTGCAACATTTCTGGAGGCCCCAGCGAGATTTCAACCACGCAGGCCATTTGAGCTGGGGAGGGGTGGCTTCGCCAGGCAGGGGGGTGGGGGAGGGTGGCGGTGTTGGGGAGACATAGGTCGGGGCCTTCCAAAAGGGGAGAGGCGATGTTTTCACCTGGTGTGTGAATGAGTGAACGAGTGAGCGTTCTGGTCGGCTTGATCGGTCAGGTACGAATTTGTGGCTCCACGGCTGGGCACCCTTAAGGTTCCCTAAAGACTATGGAGTCCGAGGGAGCTCATCTGTGGTTCCGTGGTATATGGCATACGGTCCAGGGCGGCATTGGAGTAGTGTCCGATCGTAAGTCACAAAGCCGAGTCTGCTGTGACTAAGTGTCGCCTAAGCTCCTTCGGGACATGGCCAATGGGCTCCTGAGTGGTCTCCTCTCTAGAGGAGGCACCCACCCTTGTTCGTCCTTAGGTCACCGACACAGAGTGGGATACACGGGGTGAGGGAGGTGGGGGTGGGGGCAGGCAATTAACCACTGTTTCCATACATAGACACATGGTTGCAAATCCTACCGTAGTGCCTCCTTGGGCCCGTTTCTGCGCAAAGAGGCGGGGACAGAGTGAGGTACTTGTGGCCCGAACGACTCTGGGAAAGAACAAGGAATACAAAAGCCATGAACTAGGAGAAGCTTAGAACCATTACTCAAGAAAAAGATGAGAACCTGGTCAGCCGTTTTCGCTGGCTGGAAGAATCCTTTAGGCGGCATACTAATGTAGACCTTACTTCCGTTGCAGCGTTAGCTTTGTTAGGCCAGCATGTTCTTAGCCAGTCAGCCCCTGATACGAGACACGAGCTTCAAACACTGCAAATGGGGCCACAGACTAACCGAAATCAAGTACTACATATGGCCTTCGTGGTCTATAACACTCGAGATCTTGAAGAGGGAAAAGGAGAACAGAATAAAAAAAAAAATGACAATCCAGGATTATGGCTGTTGCAATTGGCCAGGCACTTGGTACCGGAGAAGCATCCCTTAAGAGACCGCGGAATTAGGAGACATCGAGTTCTTGCTTCAAATGCAAGAAAGTAGGACGCTGGGCAAAGGACTGTACCGAAAAGCCCCCGAGCCCCTGCCACACATGCAAAGAAACCGGTACTAATCCCTGGCATTGGAGAGTTGACTGTCCGCACTCCCAGAGAGGAGGGCGGCCAGCCAACACCCTAGTAGCCCAGGTCTGGGAACTGTGCGACTGAAGAGGCCCGGGGCCATCCTCGCTGCCCCGGCCCAGGAATGTGGTCATCGCTGCTGAGGAACCCTGGGTAACTCTGGACGTAATGGGGAAGCAAATCGAGTTCCTTTTAAATACAGGGGCAACCTAGTCTGTTCTCCCTGCATTGGCAGGAAAACCCTCCTCACGAACTACGGTTATCACGGGAGTAGGAGAAGACAAGGTCAATCATTTTACTCCACCACTGCACTGCCAATTTGAAGATTAGATCTTTCAGCGGGAGTTTTGAATCCTTCCAAACTGCCCAGCTCCCTCGTTAGCTCGGGATATTTTAAGTAAAGTAGGAGCGACGTTACGACTTGGGTGTAGACCCCCCAGTCTTTTAATGCAAGCCTGGGCAAGCCAGGACTGCTGCGCCAGTAAAAGTTCGGCTTCTGTGCTCCTTCGCCAAGACCCAGACTTATTAGCTGGCTCACTGAGAGGAGCGCCTTCCCAGAGATCTCGCTAAGCAGGAGTTTTCTCCCCCTTCACCCGCAGACTCTTAGGAGGAAACGAGTTCTCTCAGGACCCCGTCTCGTTCATCGCTCCCTGAGGAAACTAGATATGCACCCTCAGGGAAGTGACAAACACTGATGCTGGGGAAATAGGAATATGTGCATGACCTCTGATCTATATTTGTCTGAGTTCCATGCGATATGGTGGTTCAGTTAAGAATTCCAATTACGATGGAAAGGAAATCGGTTCGGGTAACAGAAGGTATAAAGTATGGAGACTCGTTTTGAAGGCAATTGAAGGGGAGGTGTTTGTCTTCGAGTTGGTTATTTCCGAATGAGTGAAAAGAGGCGAACTGAAGGAATGAGGAGAGTGGAAGAAGGTTTGTGAAGAGAAATCCTGAGAGGAAGTTTTACGTGATTAAGCTAAACGAGACTGGAAATTTAAATGCCGAAAGTAAGCTAATGCAAAATGAGAACTGTGTTTTAACGTTTCTTAGACTATGGGTCTGCTACCGATGGTTTGGAAAAGTTTTCTGAGTAGAAAACAAGGATTCCGTACTTCATCAAAATACTTTCTGTGTTTGATGTTGCCTTAACCAGTTTCCTGAGACTTTTAGAGAATAAACTAACATTGGCCTGAAGTCTGAGGGCCGCAAACTCCTGTGTATACATTTCATAACTCAGTCTGTGCCCAATATTCAAAGGAAGCTCCAAAAGTTGGGGCCTAGACCCAAACCCCACGGGCCGCCTTGATGCCAGAGGTCTTTAAGGTGCCCAATAACTGGGATGAGGCAGAGACGGAAGCAGAGTATAAACAGGCACAAATTTTAGCTGCAGTAATACAGGGACCATCTCGAGGTGGCCCTAGGCAATAAAACCCTTGCAGGCATGGAGGGCCTCGATCTCGATCGGCCATGATTGGCATCGTCAGGACTGGGGCATCTAGCGGGCTGTAGGCCTAGAATAATCCACCATGAACACAACGGTGAAGCCTCAGGTCGCCCTCGATATGGCAGGAAGGAAACACTGAATTTTTACTAGATGCTAGAGCTCCTACCTACTCCGTCCTGACCCATCCCATAGGCCTCTCTCCAGTGCTGACTGCACCACACATAAGTGCAATGCATTAGAATCGATGGTAACCCACCCCCCGAACCCCCGT
>NW_011917802.1:0-2548 GCF_000151845.1 Pteropus vampyrus | reverse complement strand
TAAACTTCTACAATCATGTGTCAAGTTACTTCAAGTTTATATGATGACTCAAATTTTACGCTTTTACATTTCCCTCTTATACTATGTATAGTTAGCTTAGTTCTAACACTTCTGATAGTTTTCTGTATTTTTTCTCTGCTGCTATGGCTTTTTGAATTTCCTATTTTGTTTCCTTCATCAAGGAAATTATTTCATCAAAATGTATATAAATTAATTAAGCTGTTTGTGTATATCATGATGATTTTAGTCGTGGTCATAAATAAAATACTGAAAACTTCCGAAAGAAATTAAATCATGCCTTCACAAATTTCCAAAAAAAAAAAAAATAAAGAAAAAAATTGAAATAAGCTGCTTGACCAGTATTTGACGAGATGTCTCTGAAGCTTTCAGATAGTTAATTGAGTTACTTCAAAAGAACATTAGAAAAGATCACGCAAAGGGTCATTTTGCCAGACTATAGTTAGGAGAAGAGTTACCAGAATAAAGAGGGTAGCATAGAGGTTACAGACAGTTTGAACAGCACAGATACCAACAGCATA
Source organism: Pteropus vampyrus (assembly GCF_000151845.1). Lineage (NCBI taxonomy): Eukaryota > Metazoa > Chordata > Mammalia > Chiroptera > Pteropodidae > Pteropus > Pteropus vampyrus. Next base: position 2,009 of record NW_011917802.1, on the reverse strand, counting down.
AAACCAGGAAGCTTTGCAAAACTTGAAGCGATTCTGAATGGTTGATGTGAAAGATGAGTAGGGGAAAGTGGCTTTGAGCAGATTCTGGAATAGAAGCTACAGGAGAGAAAATTAACCTTTGTACTTTAACAGAGTATATGTTTTACTCTGAAAAGTTGAGAAGTCACTGAAAAATTTTTAAACAGGTAGTAACAAGTTCAGATTTATAGTTTATAAATACCACTTTTATAAGCACTGGGAAATAAAAACGTCTAAGAGCTGAATTGGAAGTAATTAAATGTGTAGGAACCAATGAGAGATTAGGTTCAGGAGAAGTTATGGACACTAGGACCTGAAGTTCTGGTTCACCATAAACCTGGTATGAAAAGCATATAGATCCTAAGGCCTCTCGGTCTGCCATCACCTCAACTAAGTGAGTCATCCTCCTCAAAGTGACAGTGAGACTGAATTCATCATGTCTGTCATCCCTAGTTTCATGAATTGATGCCAAAATTGTGACCATCCCTTCCCCCGCCACATCTTTACTTCACTAGCATCTCCATAATGCTTTGTGATTCATTCATTCACTCATTCATATCCAGTACTCACACATATCCCATGTCTCAAACTCTTTCACTGTACCCTATGACGTAATAGTTCCACAATCACATAACTGCCTTAAATCCTCAGCATCCCCTCTTTTCCTGGCATTAACTTCTCTGTATCATTTCCCCTGTAGCCATCTCAAGTGGTGCCTCTTTATTCCCTCACAGTCTGTACTTCAGACATGAAACTGACAATGGTGTTCCTGCTTCCTATTATGGCTCCTAAATAATGACTCATCCACTCTCTTCCCCCAAATCCTGCTTTTTTGAAATGTACGCCAGTTGGTTCTAGAATCTTTTGCCCTCTCTACTCTCATTTTCCAGCCTCAGTCAAGGAAGGCTTTGGCGCCTGGTTTAAAAGTTTCCTCCTCACACCAAGCTCTGCTGTCAACCTTGATGTCTTTAAGATATATGAGGATGACCCATCATAACACCATGTATGTTCATCAGGATAGGCTAGATTATAAATGACCCCCAAGCCTTAGTGGTTTTTAATAACAAAGGATTATTTCTTACTTAAGCCACATGTCTGCCATGGGTTGGTTGAGGGTTAAGATATGTCTGCTTACTCCAGACCCATGTTTGATCAGTTAAATCTTCCCAAACTCAGACCTAATTATAATATCACATAATGCCATGTATCTTTCCTCTGTAACAGCTGTTATAATTGCAATTTTACATTTGTTCTGTATGATTTCTGATTGTGTTTCTTTTTTCATTAAATTTACTGAGGTGACATTGGTTAATAAAGTTATACAGGTTTCAAGTGTACAATTAAGTAATACATCATATGTACACTGCATTGTGTATTCACCAACCAAAGTTAAATTTCCTTCCATCACCTTATATTTGTCCCCCTTTGTCCTTATCTACCAACCTCCCTATTCGTGGTGGCCAAGATATAGAGACAACCGAAATTCTCTTTGATAGATGATTGGACAAAGATGTGGTACACATACATAATGGAATATTACTCAGCCAAAGAAAGGTGAAATACTGGTATTTGTGACAGCATGGATGGATCTTGAGATTATCATGCTATGCGAAATAAGTCAGAAAAAGTGGAGAACCATATGATTTCACTCATATGTGAGATATAAAACTGAAAGCGACGCATGAACAAGACAAACAAAAACTCATAGACACAGACAGCAGTTTAGTGGTTACTGAGGGAAGGGAGAAGGGGGAGAGAACAGGCTATGTCTTTTTTGCTAGTGTTAGATTTTTCAATGATTAACCCAGGGCCGGTTACATGATAGATATGCAATAAATATTTATTGGATTAAAAGTAGAAAATACTACAAAATTTCCATGTATCGCCATCCAGTTTCAATACTTATCAACATATTGCTGATTTAATTTCATCTACATCTCTACCATTGCCCTAACCACCATCTAGATTTCTTTTGGAAGAAAATCCCTGGA
>NW_011917801.1:0-1818 GCF_000151845.1 Pteropus vampyrus | reverse complement strand
TATTTTTATTGTATAATTATGCCAATACTGTCTTGATTACTATAGTTTCATAATGTCATGAAATCAGATAGTTTAAGTCTTCAAATTTTGTTGTTCTTTTCAAATTTGTTATTATTATATTATAGGTTTGTTGCACTTCTGTATAAATTTGAGAAAAGTTCTACTAGAATTTTTGACTAGGATTATATATAATCTACAGAATAATTTTGGGGAGAAAAGCCATCTTCATACGGAGTTTTCTAATCCTTGCACACGATATAATTCTATTTCTTTAATTTCACTCAGTCATGTTTTGTAGTTTTCAATACAGATGTCTTATATACCTTTTATTAAACTTATTTCTTGGTAATTTTTGTTTTTCCATGCTAGTGTAAATGGTATTTCTTCTATTTTTTTTCCATTTGTTTCCATGATATAGATGTACAATTGACTTTTGTATGCCTATCTTTTTTTTACAACCTTGCTAAATTTATTTATTTATTCCAATAATTTTTTTTTTTTTTTTTTGAGAGGGTGGTGTATTAGGGTTCTCTGAAGAGAAACAGAACCAGTAGGTTCATATGTATGTGTGTTCTCAGCACCATGGAGCACAGTAATCACACTCAGTAAATATTTTTTGAATAAACAATCGAATGATTTTATGTGGAAATTTACAGTGAAGAAAACAGAGTAAAGTGAAAGGCATAAAGCTGTTGTAGCAAAACAATGCAATGATACCTTCTTTTAAAGAAGTATTATTCTGCAGTCCTGGCGCTTGGGACTATGGTTGCCTAAAGGAGATCTCTTTCATCATTAAAAAAAAAAAAATTGAATTCATGTTCCTAACTTTCATCCCCTGGCTAATCTACTTTAAGAATTGTTAACAAAAGGAATAATGATATTAATGACAGCCAATATTTATTGAATATTTTCTTTGCACTAGGTGCTATGATAAGCACTTCATATGTATTATCTCATTTAATTCTTATGAGACTCACGTGAAGTAGCTGTTATTGTTATCTCACTTAACAGATGAGGAAACTGAAGGTCATAAAAGCTACTAAGAGTAGTGTGAATCTACGATTCAAGCCCAGGTCTAGCTCTTAACTGGTACCCTGCCTTGACTCCCACTTTGGAACATTGTTTGCAGTCTCCTTCCTTGCTCTTGTCGTAAGTGACATTAGCGACTCAGGGAACATCCTAGCCTCCCAGTTCTTAATGTTATCAATACAAAAAGTCTTTACTACCTCTTTTCTGGCTATTCAAGCTATGGCAGGAACTTCTACTTTATTATGAGGCAGAATAATTTTACCTGAACTATTAAAATCATATCTCTCATTTCTTACCATAACTGTCTATCTTTTCAAAAAGTTTATCATATTTTTACTACTTAACTTTGGCCTTGCTGAGTATTGCAGGTTTTTATTTTCTATAATTTCTTTTAGTCTTTCAACATTTCCAGGCTTTGTTTTCTTTCCTTTCTAACCATACATTTAATGGCAATTGGTATTGGTGAATACTCACAATGTGTCAGGCACTGTACTAAGCATTTTATGTATTACACAATAACTCTAGAATAGGTGCTAATATCAGCCCCATTTTAGAAATGAAGAAACTGACATTTAGCAAGTATTTTCCTTAAGCTCGTATAGTCAGCATCGGTTAAGACTGAAATCCACATATATTTTTGACACCAGAACTCATGACATTATAACTTTTATATCCTGTTTTCCTTCACCACTGTCTTCATTTTGTTCACTTTTCCCCTGATACTGTTAATTCCTCTATTAACTTGCCTTCTACTACTCCTATCCAATGGAAACCCAAAGCGTAGATCAC
>NW_011917800.1:0-1457 GCF_000151845.1 Pteropus vampyrus | reverse complement strand
CAAGATTGCGGCCCGCCCCCCTCTGGGCCCGCAGGCTTCCACCCCTTCCCCAACACCACTCTCAAAGGGTTTCAAACTGAAACAGAGTTACCCGCTTAGACCCTCCTGGAGCGTTTCCCTACTCTTGAAACAATCGAAGCTCCTGCCCACCACCGGCAGGCTCCGTGCGCTTGGGTCCCAGCCCCGCTAACTGGTGACTCTGTGCCCCTTCCGACCTCGCCCAAAACGCCTCAGCTCCCGTCTACCTCAGGGGCTTCACACTGGTTACTCCTTCTGTTAGGGCTTCCTTTGGGGGGCTCCTTCCTGTCATTCACGTCTTGGCTCAAATGTCACCTCCTCGGGACGTCTTCCCTGACCACTCCATCTGAAATTACGCTTTATATATCCCTCGAGTACTTGTCACCATGTGTGACCATCTTACAGAGTTATTTGGTGGCTCATTGTCTGTCCTCCCACGTCACGATGTGTCCTCCGGAAAACTGTGCCTGGCCGTCTGGTCAACCTCTGCACCCTAGGCTCAGGACCGGCTCCTGCCGCCTGCTCGCCAACCGCCTGCTGAATGCTGAGCCGGCGGCACTATCGGCAGATGTGTGACTTCTCTGCAGGGTACCGAGGAGCTCATCTCCTCCTGGCCATGCACGACGGGGATCTCGCCAATTGTGGCAGAATGTCCTGGAAAATCAGCATCTGGGGCCCAGGTGAAAGGTACATTACGCTGGGCAGTGGTTCCTTCCCACCTCCAGTGCAGCCAAAGGCGGGCGCTGTGATGACAGATATATGTCAGCCTCTGATTCCAAACGGAATTACACGTTTCTGAAGCCACCACCAAAGGAAGGACATGCCAACTGAAGAATCAGGCCCCGTTAGAAACGCTCTTGCCAGTCACGAGGCGTCCGGCAGCAGCTTTTTATTGATGCTGCAGCCACGACTCAGCCAAACGGAGACCTGAGGAAGGGGGAGTGGGGGCGGCCCCGTTGTCACAGCCCACCTTCGTCTCAGCTCTAGCCCTCCGTTCACACTGGTCTCACCTGCCAGGATCCCCGTTCCCCAGCTTCCATCTCTCCATGTCCAAATCCCTTATCCAGGTAAAAATGCTACCTCCTCCGCAAAGCCCTCAAGGATTCGCCCGAGGAGGGAAGCTTTCTCCATTCCTGGGCTCCTGGCACTTCACTCCAAGGACAAACATCACTTTCAACCCAGAAGTCTGGTTATTTGTACACAGGAAGTAGTCTCGTATTAGAAGCTCCCTAAAGATATCTTAGATCTGCCGATGTCTAGTATTATGCTCAGAGTATGGAAAGCCCCACTCAATAAATGTCAGTTAGCCAGATGCTGCTTGCTTAGATGTACAGATGAAGGATAGGTAGGTGGATGGATGACGATGGGTGAATGGATGACTGGATGGAGGGATGGATGGATGATGGGCAGGTAGATTAGTGAATGAATGCATGGGTGAG
>NW_011917799.1:0-9409 GCF_000151845.1 Pteropus vampyrus | reverse complement strand
CAGATGAGAAGCTACTCCCTGGTTCATGTGTGTCCTTCCATGGCAGAAGAGTGAAGGAGCTCCCTGGAGTCTCTTTTTTAAGGGCACTAATCCCATTTATAAGGGCTCCACCCTCATGACCTCATCACCTCCCAAAGGCTCCATCTCTAAATACCATCATATTGGGAGTTAGGTCTCAATATATAAATTTTGGAGGGACACAGTCTATAGAAAGTACAATGGCTCCCCTTATCCACAAGAGATATATTCTAAGCGCCACACCCTCAGTAGATGCCTGAAACCTCAGATAGTACAGAACCCTATATACACTTCGTTTTCCCCCATACATGCATATATACCTCTTCACTTAAAGGAAGCACTTTATGGCTTCTCTTCGGCATATCCAAATTGCCAGCATCATTTTCTCGATTAGAAAGTTGTGGGATGTCATGTATCCATGATAACGTCCTGTGTCCCCCATCCACACAGATAATTTAAAGTTGACTAATACAAAACCCATCATCAGGTCAAATACATACAGCGCACATGGGTTTCTGGCCTTAATGCTTCACAGAGCAAATCAATCTGTTTTGCTTGAAAGGACTACATCTAACACAGTGATCACTGAATAAGAAAAGCTTGTTCAGCTCCCTGTATTACCTGAATGATAAGTGGTGAATGTTCTCTTTAAGAGTTCTTTGCTATTGAATAAACAACACTCACCCATTCTAAGAATAAAGCCTAAACTGAGGTGAAGTGGACCTTGCAACTAGAGAGAAAAAGAACCAATATATAACATTGATACATCAGATAGGGAACAAGGAAAGAGGCAAGCTGAGTCTTTTAGTAAGTTGTTTTTTTTTTTAATGGAGTAAGAAAATTGGATATTTGATTCAACAAAATGCAGAAAATAAATTGGAGTATAAGATGAGCATTAATAAGCAACATGTTTTTATTAATGAAAAAGAGAAGTTTAAGCAAAGAAATTAGCTTAAAACAAGATAGATTCCTTTTTAGTTTTATTTCCAAATATGGAAAAACTGTAGCAGCTACAGATTTAACAGAAATAAAACAACTGGTGTTATTCAGAAGTCACAGATGCATTGGTTTTGGTTTTCAGTGGCTTTTAAAAATAAAACAACTGCCCTTGTAATTTTCCATTCCATATTACTCTCAAATGTCTAGTTAAAGGATCCCAATCAGAATATTTTAATAAGAAAGTAATCTTGATGGGGCTTCTTTCTTATTAATTTACTAAAATAATTAAGAAAAGAAGAAAGAATTCTGTGATTATAACCTATTTTTAATATAACTTAATCTTTTATGCCTACTTTATTATACAATGATAATCAATTGCAACAACTTACTCTGACTTTATTACCAAAAATCTAGCACAGGTGAAATCTGAAAGAAGTCCAGAGTTTGGTTAATATTAATGTACCAATGTTGGTTTCTTATTTTGGCAGCTGGACCACAGTAATGTAAAGGTTAACATTGTGAGGAACTGGGCAAGGATCACATAGGAAGTCTCTCTATTATCTTTGTGACTTTTCTGTAACTATAAAATTATTCTAAAACAAACATCTATTTTTTAAAAGCCTAGCAGGCAGTCATGAGCATAACGATGGATGTATGGATAAACACCTGCTCAACATTATCCAGATGATCACTATGAGCATGAAAATCATACACAAAAGAAGCTTGTTAATGAAATTTTGGCATTTTCCTAGTAAAATCCATGTTTAAAAATTCAGCTCAGGTTATCAAATCCAAACTCACAAGTAACCAATAAAGCACGATCAGATTAAGAACAATTCCCCAGTATTTGGGGTACTAGAATACCCAGAAATACTGTCTTTCTTGAGCCCACAATAAGTTGGATAAGGCCATTTAGAGAAAAGAAAGCTATTATCTGCCAGTTCCTCATACGTTCCTGGTTAATTTGGGAAGAAAAACAAAGAACTACAGGAGTTTGGGTACCCATATAGTCCTTTTGGTCCACTTTCTGGCATTCAGATCCATATTCCTGAAGTTATAGCAGTTAGGACCTAATGACCCATGAGATAGGGCTCTTTCGATAAATAATTTTGTAGAGCTCATTAAGGGTATCACAGGCTTTCTTATTAAACTAACAAACTAAAGAACCTGTGTCCATTATGATTCTCACTGGTTCCCCTCAGTTTTTGACTTTTAGCCTTATAGACCAGGCAGTGGCAAACAATGCCCACAGGCCAAATCAGCCCATTGTCTTTTTTTTTTTTTTAAACAATCTATTAAGAATGGGTTTTATATTTTTAAATAATCGAAGAAAAAAGACCAAATGGAGAATATTTCATGACACATGAAATGAAATTCAAATTTCAGCATCCATAAATAAAATTTTATTGGATGCACCAATAAAACTGCGGCTGCTTCCCTGCTACAAAGGCAGAGATGAGTAGTTGTGACAGACTGTGTGGTTTGCAAAGTCTAAGGTGTTTACTATCTGGCCCTTTAGAGAGAAAGTCTGTCCTGTTATAGAAGGCCCCCGCCCTGCCTCCACACAACTTCCTTTATGTTTTCATATCAATGTTCTCAATGCAGGACAGGACAAATTCCCCCGAGTAGCGGGGAGACCAAGCCCTGCACAAGAGAAGAAGAGGGTCCTTTGGCAGGGAGTAAAGAAAGAATTCAACATACATGCCACACTTAGAGCCAAAAGGAAAGTTTATTGTAAAAAGGGTAATAAGACAGGACATCACTTGTAAAATTCTTAATCTTTTAGCAGGAAATGAAATGGGACATCTCTTGCAGAGTTAACCCTTTTAGTAAACCTAGTTAAGTTTTCTTCCCTCCTTTCTTTGGAAAAAGGCTCTCTCCCTCAAATCTTGATAATTGCCCTGGCGACTCAGATCCTCTGGCTATTGATAAGGGTCATCAGCCCATTGTTAAGCAGAAACGGTGTTAAGCCAGGCAGGGCCCTTAGAGTCTAGAGGGGAGGGGACTTTAAGCCAAAGGTCTTGCTTTTTACTCTTTAAGAAACATATTAACCAAGCCTGTTTCCCTTTACTCACTTAATAGGCAAATCAATAATAGAAATTAATAGATATATGATTTAAATAACGAGTTTGTATTTTCTTTTCCTTGTCTAGGGACTGAGGTGGCACTTCAGCAGGAAACCCAAGACCCCACCCTGACTGAGGCAGAAAGGGAAAGAGCTCCATGAAACCCCTGTAGGCAGGGATTACGGCCATTCTCAGCAGGAAGCAGATACAAACAGAAGAGACCTCCTGTCCCTCAACATCCACACTAATAATAAGGGGGTTCATGGCTCTTAAAAAAGAGTTAGTTAGGCAGGAAAGTTAGTTAGGGGGTTTCGGGTCTGCCTGCAAAGACACTGAGGTCATCCTATCTTAGAAGGGATCTGCCTACAATTAAGCAAACCAGAAGGCATTTTTTTTAACTCACACAAAAGAAACCAGTAGGCAGTCACTCGCACCTGCAGCACCTGGGCAATGAAGACCCCCCAACGACCTTCGATTCACCTGAGTCTCATTATACCATCATTATAATATGATGCAAATGCTAGGAAGTTCATTAATATCATCATAACAGACTGAATTCTGGGAACAAACATGTGCAGAAAGCAAAATGATGAATCACTCAGTCCTGTCAATCTTAGTTGTTAATCAAAGAAGCCCACTCCTCTAAGAAAAGTAACCACCCACAGCAAAGAGGGATAAAAACCCCGAAGGCTGGTTACCAGGCCTTTTGAGCCATGTTTCTCTTGCTCAGGCCCGCTTCCACTTCTGGAAGTGTACTTTCTTTTCTAATAAAACTTTTCTTTTCTACTGTATTTCGGTGTCTTGCTCAATTCTTTGTTCGAGACATCAAGAACATGGACAACGTGCCGGGAGAGGACGGCACTCTCTGGTAACAGTAACACTCCACGGACAGAGTGGTCTCCTCTCAAAAGCAGAGTGAGAGGGGCCCTGAGTGTTCAGGGAATTTAGTTTACATATTATTCTTTAGTTCCTGTGAGTTACGATTTAAAGACTTTGTTTTAACCATTTCCTTTAATATGGGCACACAGTGAGGAAGGGGCAAAGAAAGAGTATGTAGTGTTAAAGGTAAAAGAATATGCAGCGTGAAAGGCCTGCTGGTTTTAGCCAGAGGGAATTTTATTTTGTGTAGGGTAGCCACTTAAAGACTTGTTTTTCCTGTTCCTCTTCCACAGATGTGGGATGTCGGGAGCCTTAAGCCTGCACCCGAAGATAATAACCACATCCTGTTATCAAGAACAAACTCTGATAGCTGTAACCTTTGGATAGCCACTGTAACCTTTGGATAGCCACGGCACTGTGAAGCACCCGTCATTTCCCGTGTCCTTGTTCCCATTCCGCCACCTGCAGAGCGGGAGCCTGCAACTGCTGGCACAGCCCATCTGTTTCTGACTAGCCAAGTAGAAGTCACCTCATCTGGTGGACGCCAATGAGCTTGTAACGAATACTCTCTTCCCTGATCAGTCCCGCCCCTGCCCTCTCCACTTGAGTGTATAAATATAACCGCTCGAAAATAAAATTTTGAGGCTTGCTCAGAACGCTGTCTTGCCTCCATTCTTTTCTCCCGCCCATGTTTTCTTCAAGGTACGGTCCTCCTCGGGTTCTACGCAATAACTAGGTCCTGCAGGTCGGGACAAGTGGCGCCCAACGTGGGGCTCGAGGCACGGACCTTCACCAGACAGCGCAACACGTAAAAGGCGTACGCAACTAGGAGTGCCTTCCCGGCGGCTGCGACCCCCAGACGTCGGAACGGCGGGTAAGTCATTGCTGTCCCATTTTTAACATGGGCCAATCTATCTCCAGAGAGGAGTCTTTTGTCAAGGAGATCAAACAGTCTCTAAGGGAGAGAGGAGTAAGGGTTAAGAAAAAGGATTTGGTTAGCTTTTTCTGTTTTGTTGATGAAAAATGTCCGTGGTTCATTCTTAGCGGCCCAGATATTCATCCCTTGAGTTGACAAAAAGTAGGAAAAGATTTAAATAGATTACTGGAAAAAGAGGGACCAAATGCTGTCCCCGTTAGTTGTTTCAGTTATTGGGGACTCATTCGAGACATCATTGAAGGGGCCGAAACTGATAGTAATAAGAGACAGCTGCTATCGGTAGCCACTGAAACGCTCAAACAGCTCTCTCGCCCCCCATCCGTTAAAGGTGGAGCTACCTCTTCCCCCTGTCCTTCTGTAGTCGTGGACGTAGAGCCCTCGCCTCCGTTCGGAGACTCTCTTCCCCAAATATACCCCATAATACCAAAACCCGGCCCTGAACCCCTTGATCCCGGAGATGCAAATGTCCTGGAGGACTTCTTTTATCGTATTTAATCATTGAAGAAAGTTTAAAATATGTGTGTACATGCAGGAAGAAGGGGGTGAGGGAGGAGTGGGCAGGGGCGGAGTCCCGCCCAGCGGTTCTTTGTGTGAAAATTTGTACCCAACAAAGTGACTATTGAAAGCGGAGTCTTGTTGGGAGCCAAAGTTAAAATAACAGACCATTACTAGTCATAAGACTCCTGCTGAGACCAGGAACAAGGGGCCCCTGTGGTTAGACAAGGCCTCGTGTTGAGTAAACACCTGCATTATCCTGTTGCCAGTTCCTGTTATCGGAACACTGCAAGAAGTCAGAAGGTGTTGGAGGTCACGGGTGTTTCACAGTGCTGTGTAATCTAACCGCAGGGCTGTCAGGCGCCCGCCACTTCCTTTATCCTAGTTCCCTATCCTCACCCCCATCGCATGTGATTAGCCAACTGAAAGCACCCCACCCGCTGGAGCCAATCAGTATGTAACAGATACCCTCTTGCTCCAACAACCCTGCCCCTTTCTGTATGTATAAATATTGCAGCTCGAAAATAAAATTTTGAGGCTTGCTCAGAACACTGTCTTGCCTCCATTCTTTTCTCCCGCCCATGTTTTCTTCAAGGTACGGTCCTCCTCGGGTTCTACGCAATAACTAGGTCCTGCAGGTCGGGACAAGTGGCGCCCAACGTGGGGCTTGAGGCACGGACCTTCACCGGACGGCGCAACACGTAAAAGGCGTACGCAACTAGGAGTGCCTTCCCGGCGGCTGCGACCCCCAGACGTCGGAACGGCGGGTAAGTCATTGCTGTCCCATTTTTAACATGGGCCAATCTATCTCCAGAGAGGAGTCTTTTGTCAAGGCAATCAAACGGTCTCTAAGGGAGAGAGGAGTAAGGGTTAAGAAAAAGGATTTGGTTAGCTTTTTCTGTTTTGTTGATGAAAAATGTCCGTGGTTCATTCTTAGCGGCCCAGATATTCATCCCTTGAGTTGACAAAAAGTAGGAAAAGATTTAAATAGATTACTGGAAAAAGAGGGACCAAATGCTGTCCCCGTTAGTTGTTTCAGTTATTGGGGACTCATTCGAGACATCATTGAAGGGGCCGAAACTGATAGTAATAAGAGACAGCTGCTATCGGTAGCCACTGAAACGCTCAAACAGCTCTCTCGCCCCCCATCCGTTAAAGGTGGAACTACCTCTTCCCCCTGTCCTTCTGTAGTCGTGGACGTAGAGCCCTCGCCTCCGTTCGGAGACTCTCTTCCCCAAATATACCCCATAATACCAAAACCCGGCCCTGAACCCCTTGATCCCGGAGATGCAACTGTTCTGGAGGACGAGGCCGCCAAATATCATGAGCCTGTTTGGCCTTCATCTCATACCTTTTTTGCTGCAGGGAAGCCTGCCACGCGTCCCCCTCCTTACAACCCCCTCCATATCCCTCAGGCGGTTCTTGACCCCTTTTTGGAGACAAAGAAACAACTGCAACAACAAATTCAAAGCCTCAAAAGCGTCTTTACTTTACAGAGTGAATTGGCTAATTTACAATTAGAAGTCTCCGCTCTACAAAATTCTATTTTTTCGGGGCCTCAATCTAAGCCCCCTAAGGGACCCCGGGCCAAACCCTTTGTTTCCCCCATCATGACTCGATCCGGTACCAGACCCTCACAGGACCCGGATACAACTCAGGAGGCGTCTACTGACACCCAAGAGGCCCCTAGAGCCAGCACACCTGATGACCCAGCTTATGACGATGTGGCACAATCTGAGGAAGAAGGGAAAGACCCACATAACGATTCTGAAAATGAGGGAGACTATCAGAACCTTTTGCCTACTGTAAAACGGATAAAATTTAAAACTGTCAAAGATTTACACAGTGCTATAAAGAGCTATGGCCTCACAGCTCCCTTTACCTTGTCCATACTTGAAAGTTTGCCTGGCGATGGCTTTCTGTTGCCGGGAGAATGGACAAGAGTGGCCCAATCTGTGCTGAGTGGGGGAGAGTTTTTAACTTGGAAAGCAGAATTTCTTGACGGGGGGAAACTCAGGCAATGCGCAACCAGAAAAATCCCCGGTCTCCCATGGCCACCTGGACTGCTGATAAGATATGTGGGAGGGGAGACTTTGCCTCTGAGCATAAACAACGCAGTTTGTCCGCTGGGATCCTTAGTCAAACAGCGGCCGCTGCTATCGGGGCCTGGAGAGCCATTCCTCCAAAAGGTTCGGTCACCACGCCCTTGAGCAAAATAGTTCAGGGGCCCCATGAACCTTTCTCCCAGTTCGTTGCACGTTTACAGGAAACTGCGGAGTGCGTCCTAGGGCCAGAAGCCGGGGAAGGGAAACTTGTAAAACAGCTTGCTTATGAAAATGCTAATGCTGCCTGTAAAGCGGCTTTAAAGGGGCACCTCCGAAATCTCGATATTCATGGGATGATTCGCTTGTGCAATGATGTCGATTCCACCGCCCATCAAATAAAGTTGGCCATCGGGGCTGTAATGCAACATGCTAATAGTAACACTCCTGTTCCCCAAAATACCCCCGTTGCCGCTCGGTGTTGCTTCCGCTGCGGACAACCTGGACATGTTGCCTGGCAATGCTCGCTTCCCCGTACTGGGCAGATCTTAGCTCCCCCTACAGTTCCTGTTAATTTCAGAATGATGTTCCTTCTGCTCATGTTTCTGCTGCCCTCCTGCATCGCTCATAGGATATTCAACTTTACTTGGACTGTCGTCAATGAAGCGGGTGACATTGCTTATACTACCTCAACCTTGGCAGGTACAACCCCATGGCCTACACTCACTCCAGACTTATGCAGCCTAGCTGCCGGAGCATCACCAGCCTGGGGACTTCCAGATGTTTTTCTCCCCTTGCCTGACAGGCCACCCAATAACCCCTCTGTAGCAGCCCGCTGGAATGGGGACTGTGGTTCACAATCCGGGAGACGCTTCTTTAAGGGGCCCTTAGGGAAAAACGAACCTACAGACCCTGATCTTTATGTTTGCCCAGGCGGGCACAGAAGCCGGACCCTTAATCACCAATGTGGATTTAGAGATTCTTTCTATTGTGCTTCTTGGGGATGTGAAACCACTGGCGACGCCTACTGGCACCCTGTCTCCACATGGGATTATATTATAGTTAAAAAGGGCTGGCATAATTCCCAGCCTAATGTGACCGCTACCCCCGAATGCAAAAATACTCATAGAACCCAAGGGTGGTGTACTCCCTTCTTATTTCCTTTACCGATGAAGGAAAAAGAGCACTCCTTGTGGGATGGACAAGGGGACATGAATGGGGCCTGAGACTTGATGCAATTGGAATGGATCCAGGGTTCACATTCAAGGTGAAATTAATTCGCTCCACACCTAATACTGAACCAAAAATTGTTTTAGGCCCAAATAGAGCCCTGTCTCGGCCGCAAAGCCCCCAAACACCCCTCCGGGAGAATACTCCTCTCCCTCCCCAGAGCACTGCCTATCAAGCCCGTTTGCCCCCCGTTAGGCCTTCCACAGGTGAGGCCCTAAAGGCCCTAGCTAATGCCACTGCACAGTCCCTTAACACCTCGACCTATGAGGATTGCTGGATGTGTTTTTCCCCTGTTCCCCCTTTTTATGAAGGCATTGCAACTGTCTCGCCAGACATGACCTATACCAATGATTCACGGCAGACACGCTGGGTGGACTCTCCTTTTTCTGAGTCCTCTCCCGGGCTCACATTGGCCCAGTTGTCAGGAATTGGCCTCTGCATTCATAGTACCTCATTGCTTCTTCCCCCTGAATTGTTGCCTATTTGCAATACCTCCCATACGCCTCTAACACAACACCATTTCCTTGTTGCTCCCCAAGGAATGTATTTTGCTTGCTCTTTTGGAATAACCCCGTCTATTGTCCCCCAGTTATTGGTAGAAAATCATGAATATTGTGTCCTAATTGTGCTAATACCTAAGGTCTCAATACATCCTCCTGAAGATTTGATTCCCTTTTATCATAGCGCCCCGCGTGTCAAAAGGGAACCTGTAACTGCCATCACTCTGGCAGTCCTCTTGGGGTTGGGGGCCACCGGAGCCGGGACCGGCATTGCCTCTATAATCACAACAAATCAACAATTCC
>NW_011917798.1:0-1432 GCF_000151845.1 Pteropus vampyrus | reverse complement strand
GGAGAACGTGCTGGACTCTTCTCTGTGACGCAGAAGAGGTCTCACGAGGGGGTGGCAGTGGTGTTACTTGACAGCACTGCTTCTCACTCTGCGTCCATGCAGTGACGTTACTCAAATTCATGTTAGAGCCCTAACCTCGCATGTGATGATATCTGAAGATGGGGCTTCAGGAGGCCATCCGGGTTGGGGGGAGTCTCATGATGGCATTAGTGAGTGCCCTTAAGGAAGAGGCACCAGTCGGCTCACTCTCCCTCTTCTCTCTGTCTCTCTGTCTCTCTGTCTCTGTCTCTGTCTCGTCTCTGTCTCTGTCTCGTCTCTGTCTCTGTCTCTCTGTCTCGTCTCTGTCTCTGTCTCTGTCTCTGTCTCTCTGTCTCTGTCTCTCTGTCTCTGTCTCTCTGTCTCTGTCTCTGTCTCTCTGTCTCTGTCTCTCTGTCTCTGTCTCTGTCTCTGTCTCTGTCTCTCTGTCTCTGTCTCTCTGTCTCGTCTCTGTCTCTGTCTCTGTCTCTCTTCCTCTCCCTTTCTCCCCGCTTCTCTCACATGTACACAAAGAGAAATTACAATAAGAGGGATACGGCCTGCAATCCAGGAAGAGAGCTTTCACGATGACCCGAATCAGCCTGCACCTTGACCTTGGACCTCCTAGCCCTTAGAACTGTGCGAAAACAAATTCCTATTGTTTAAGCCAAGTGGTCTCCGCTCTTCTGCTTTATGACTAATACACATATGTACCCCTTTTACCCGTGTGACATTCCAAATGGAGAGAACAGTAAGATGCTCATTTCCCCCGATAAATTTGTGCACGCAAATCTCCCTATCAGCGTTATCTCCAACATATATAGTGAATAAATCAATGGGTAAATAAACGGGGTCCTCTCATGGCCCATGAGGACCTCCTCCCCGGAAGAGACTCTCTCTGCATCACGTCCCAAGCCCTGTGGTTCCTGTTCCTTGGTGCCTCATCTGGGAGGATGAGGAGCAGAGCTGGGGCCGCCATACGGCCCTGCGTCCCTCAGTCCTCCCTAGAACCAAATCCAGCTGCCCCCAAGTACTTGGCGTTCAGCCCAGAAATAGAAACCTTCTAATCTCTGGTCTTCCCTCCCGGTGAGGCCACTCTGCGTCTTGGTTTTGGCACTGACTACATTGGACAACGGTCTCTTTGGCTCATCGGGAACAGAAACTCAGGCAGGCAGACGAGCGGGACTGAGCAACAGTCCAGAGACTCTGCCGCGCCCTGGCTTTGCTGCCCCCTCCTCCCTGTCCTCCGAGCACCTTAGAGGACGGGTTCTCAGCTCTAGACACGAGTCAAGCCCAGCTGTGGAGACTCTGAAACCATCCAGGTCCCCGAGCCGCACCTTGCACCTCATACAGAACCAACCTACGAGGCAGCAGAAACTTGGTTTTCAGTTAACAAAAAAGTGTCTGGACGATGACC
>NW_011917797.1:0-1588 GCF_000151845.1 Pteropus vampyrus | reverse complement strand
TCAATTCCCTCAAGAACACTAGGTTATTAGGATGAGCAGAGACTAGAATGTAAATGATGACCATCTGGTTCCGGAACTTGTGCTCTAGGAGATGGCCTTAGATTTCACACTTTTGGTACAAATGCCATTGTCATTATTTTCAATTATAACTAAATTACTTTATGCTTATTTATAGTTATAAGGATACTTCTGATTATTTAATAGAATAATTGTCGAATTTTTGAAAACTATTTTCTACCAATGTTCACGGACAGACTCATTGGTGGTCTGTGCCTGCCCTCAGCCCCATAAATTCCACTTCTTGCTACTATAATAGAATATAATACAGATTAGAAAGTGGGTGTGAGGCTTCTACAATAACCAAGCTTCTTCAGCTAGCGATGATTTCACTATTAATTTATTAGAACAACAGGGTGCCCCTGAAAGGACAATGATAGAGACTGGCCATATTTCTAGGGATTCCATATGTTAAAATTCAGTACCTCAGGGACAATGGTGGCTGTCATTTTCTCTAGTCAACAAATTTATTTTTTCCATTTTACCTTTATTTCACATCCTCAAGAGCATTTCAATGTGCTTTCACTTTAGTGAACTTTTTCAAACCTTTCCTGGAAAAACCACTGTGGCTCTATTATCTGGAACTTGGCTGGGAGTGATGGGTTTTATGTATCTCTCCGTTAGAAGACTAGAAAGGTGGGAAGATTCACTATAGTTACAATTAATGTCTCCCTCCCAGGTCCCAAAGTACTCACACTTCTGATATTTGTGAGATTAACTCTCCAGCATGACAGGCCCTGGCTCTTGGGTTAAATTCCCTCTACGATTAAATTCTCTGTAGTCCATATTTTGGAAATCACTTAAAAAGATCCTGTTGTCCAGGTAATTGGGTAATCGACATATATCCATTAAGTGCTTGAGATTCAACTCAGGGAATCTTATCGACAGTTCAGTTCAACATAGTGGAGGAAATGGTGCGAGAGGACACATTTCAGTGCTCTGGCTTATTCCATTGCAAACACCTGATAATTTAAGCATTTTATATGAGGCTAAAGAAAACATGGCATCGTGCTTAAGAGCGGACTCTGGAAGTGGTCTGCCTGGAATCACCTGATTCTTCCACCTAGCAAGACTACATTTTTGAACACTTAGAATAGTGTCTGGTGCATAGCATACTGTGCCATTGTCCATGGTATCATCAGAACTGCAAAGAGGTTACCCTCTAGATCAGCTGTATTCAAAGTATATTCTATCTAAGAATGATACTTCTAAAAATATAAGCTTATGAATTCCACTTCAAATCTATTCAGTCTGTATCTTTGTAAGCTATAGTGCAGATATTTGCTGATGTTCATGCAGAGTCCTGATGCAGTGGGCTGAGGACAATACTTTGGGTAAAGCTGACCGAGACTTTCTCAATGTATATAGCACTAGATTCTTAATGTTATGAAATTGCCACATTTGCAGAGTATTGCACTAAAATTGCATAAAGATCCATCCATGAGTGTTTATGAATATCTAACATACATTTTTTGCTTTGTTTTCCAGCTAGAATAGATACAGCGGTATTCATATTGACCTCACATCGAGT
>NW_011917796.1:0-1495 GCF_000151845.1 Pteropus vampyrus | reverse complement strand
TTTTTATAAAGACCTCGGCACATGGGAGGGTTTTTCTTGTCTTCTGGGGGAGGCAGGAGAGAAAGGACACTGATGTCAAGCCGCGTAACAAGAGCCGGCTTTTCATTCTCAAGTCATTCAGATTTCTGGGTGCTCCGGTTCCTTCCCCGCTTGGCAGAATGGAGGCAGAGGATCTGGAGGCCCATCTCGACGGCGCTGTGGGAGTGGCTGTCGCATAGACACATGAGAAAAGGGCCCCGCACTGGGGGACGGAGCACTGATGTCGGGGTGGGGTGGGGAAAGTGTGAGTGTGTGTTTGCAACTAAGGACCCTGCAGGCGAGAACAGCCAAGGCAATTGCACTAGGCCACGCTCCACGGTTCTACCTGCGAGTGCCAACGCCTCCTCATTACACATTCACACAGAGACCCCAAGTGCAGAGGTGGCATCTGGGTGTAGGGAAGCCTAGATGTCCTCATGGATGGGGGTGAGAGACATGCTGGCTTTGAGTTCTTTCTCCCAGAGTCCTTGGCCTCTGGTCGTCGGGTGTCCCCCTGGCATCCAGGGCCAGTGTCCACGGCTGGTGTATCTCTTGGGCTTGAGGTCTGTTGACACGGCCACCTGCTAACTGGCCTGCACTCTGAGTCTTGGCCTCATTCTCTACCCTGTCCCCAGCCTGGGGGTCCACCTTGCAGTTGAGCTGCGAAGCCCCCTTTCTGCTCTTCCCAGCATCCTCATGGCACATCTGCCTTCTCTGAGTTTGTAGCTACCCCGCACGTCCCCCATCGGTCCCTTCCTGCCGCATGGGAGCTGAGGGACCCCTCTGGAGCTCCCCTAGTCTATCCGAACCCTCCACATCACCGTCGCGTTTCCTTCCCATCGTGGGCATCTCCTGTTGATGCCAGTACATCCGCAAGGCGTCCCCTTTACCCGGAGCCTGGAAGGGATGCGGGAGAAAAGTCCCCTCAGCTTTTATCTTCTTCCGTCAACCCGTCCCCTCCCCTCCCTTCCTCCTCCCTCCCTCTCCCCCTCGCCCCTCGTTCCTTCTCTCCTTTGCCACCCTCCCCTCCTGGTTCTGCCCTTTACCCCTCTCTTCTCTCTTCCTCCAGCTCCCCACCCCGAAGGCCGAAGAGCTGTCCACTTGCTCTCCCCCGCCGGGCGCCGGCGGCCTTTCTCCCCGTGTCCTGCTTTCCTGTCCGCGGCCTCGCCCGGCGCTCTGCCGCTCTTCCCCGGGGAACGGCTTAGCGGAAAAGGCGCGAGGGCCGCAGGAACCAGGGTGATAAGGAAATGAAAAATACATCAGTTTAGTATTTTCGAAATACCATTCCGATCGCACAAACATACATAAACGTGGTCCGTGTCCGTGAAAAGCGCACTCTAGTCAAGAAGATGGACTCATAACCTGTAATTTCAAACTAATTCGATAAATGCACGCCTCTCACTGCAGTTCTCCATGCTCCCCCGACACACGCACGTGCGTGCACACACACACACACACGCACACGCACACACACGCG
>NW_011917795.1:0-1270 GCF_000151845.1 Pteropus vampyrus | reverse complement strand
AGATGAAACTGAGGAAGATCAAATTCCCTGTCAGGCTCACAGACTTAGCTAGACAGGCAACCTTGTTATACTCGGTAAGGATTTACTTTAGAAAAGAGCCATGTTTTTAACTTATCAATCAGGTTTTATTATTATTTTTTCATTCATCCATGTCTTCTTCAAGTGTTCCGTCAACCAATAATGTTTATACCCATTTCCATGCCACCATCTTCCTGTTGATGGAGGAAATCCTCAGACTTTTCTGATGGTTTTCTGCGCTTGCTTTCTTTTGAATAAAGGCTTATTCTGTTTTTTTCTCCCTGTTATGATATCACAGCCTGGAATAATTTTGCTACGTTGTGGGGCTGCTTTTATGAAGGAGTATCATGAGACTGAAGTGAAAGATCGCATTATGAGTTAGCATTGTTATCAATTTTATTGGAGCTGAAACTGAGTGAAAGGATTTAGGAATAATTGGGTAATCAAAGCGAATTAAATCAAGAGGGGGAAAATATCAGTCTGGCATCAAATGGGGGCTTCCACATCTGTGTTCTTTATCCATTTTAATCAAGTCTAAATTATGCTATTAAGACTTATGTTCACTATGTTTCTTGCTCAGACGTAGCAGACTTTCTATTCATCTCTGGATCTTTCTTGAAACATGAAAACATTCTCACTATTTCTAGGGAACAGTTACCTAACTTGATTACCGTCCAAATATTCAGAGTTGCTATTATGTTTATAACTAATAAGCATAAGATTATTATGGCGCAGTGTTCAATGTGGATTCTGGGTAATGGAATCCAGGAAACATAGCCTTCGACCCACGTAGATAAATTCCATATCCCCCGACTCGCCGTGCCTTCAAAAAACTAGGTTTAAGTGCTATCTATCTCGTTAATATAAATGTATAAATGTGCTGTAATTAATAGTATATCATGCTATTGGTATGGCAGAAATATTACTATAGTAACAAGCCTGGTCTTTTCTGTATTTCCCAAGGGACACTGCTTTGCAGTGAAAAAATCTGTTTAGCCTAATAAAAGATAACAGTAATAAGCTTCCTATTTTTCCCTCAGATACCTCTTAAATATGTAACCGATAATACACTGAATTATGGAACGACATAGCACGAAGTACACAAACAAAATTAATGTCGACACCTTTGGTTTCCTTTGTCGAATTTTTTGTGTTCTTTCTTACTGGAAAATCTGTCCCAAACCAGTTCTTTTGCTCTGAGCTCTTTCTCCACGAAGAATCTTCGATATCCTTGGCGTTTCTGTTTGGTTGA
>NW_011917794.1:0-1270 GCF_000151845.1 Pteropus vampyrus | reverse complement strand
ATGGAATAACGTGTTTAGTTTCAGATGGGAAATTAAACGAGATAGACAATGTAACAGATTCATAGGATCTAAGAGCTTTTTCTTGGAGATGAGTAATAAGAATCGACAAACCTTTAGCTAGTTTTATAAATCCTAAAAGAGAACGCAAGTAAATTAAATCCTGTATCAATAGAGGAGCATTTCCAGACTGACTCTCCAAAAATCCCAAAAAATCATTAAAGAATACTATGAACAATTATGTGCCAACAAATATAAATATCTAGAAGAAATGGATAAATTCTTAGAAACATACAATATGCGAATAATAAACCATAAGATACAGAGAATTTGAACAGACCATGAAGTTGAAGCAGTAATTATAAAATCAAACATAATTAAAAAAATAAAAATAAATTTAAAAAAAATAAAACTCCCCTAAAACAAAAGCCCAGATGGCTACACAGCTAAATTCTATCAAACATTTAAAGAATTGGTACCTATACTTCTCAAACTATTTCAAAAAAATTGAAGAAGAAGGAACATTTCCAAAGTTATTCTATGAGGCCAGCATTACCCTGATAATATAACCGGTCAAAAACACTACAAAGAAAGAGAGTTACAAGTCAATATCTCTGATGAACATAGATGCCAAAATTTTCATTAAAATACTAGCAAACAAAATTCAACAGTATATTAAAATGATTATATATCATGATCAAGTGTTTTATATACCAAGGATACAAGGGTATCAACATCAACAAAACAATTAAGGTGCTTTATCACATCAACAAAACTAAGGATAAAAATAGACTAGATTTAGTGAGAGTAAGTAGAGTAGTATCAACAATAACAAGATTTTTTGATAAAATAGGATCATGACCTCATTCATCAATTAGGGTCCTCTTTATGTTTATAAAAAGTATTCTTGCAAAAGTTCAGAAAACAAAAGACGTGAACATTTTTATAATATCAATAGGCCTGATTGCATTAATATGCATGACCATAAGACATCCTGTGGTCATAGAAGAAGATACAGTATTCTTACCTTCCTTTCTTTGGTGTTTCTGTTTCCCATATGTGAGAGATATAATACCTTTTTCACAAATATTATATATAATATAAAATACATGCTTTTATAGATATGTAATATACATCTACATATGCACATATATAATATATGTTCCATTTAAATTTTTGCATTTATGAGGCAGGTATTTTTAATATATATATTATATAAATATAAATATAAATATATTTTATATTTGTGAGATTTAGATATATAGTTATCTCT
>NW_011917793.1:0-2093 GCF_000151845.1 Pteropus vampyrus | reverse complement strand
ATAAGAATAACAATAATAAAAGCTAAGGGTAAATAAACTCAGGCTTATAATCTTTCTATCCCTTATGGACTAGGGGTGCAGGATGTTTCTGATCATGGCTAAGTGAGGCCTCACTCTGGCCTCAAGTCACCTGCACAGGACCAGGAGGCTAGGAGGAGAATCCACAGCAAGGGCAGCCAGGATTTAATTTTTTTTTTTTTTTATGGTGACATTGGTTAACAAAATCCAGTAAGTTTTAGGCGTACATGTCAACAGTAAGATGTGTGATTATACACACACACACACACACACACACACACACACACATATATATATATATATATATATATATATATATATATATATATATATATATATATATATATTGCATTATGTGCTTATCACACATTGATTTCTTTCTGTCACCACATATTTGACCCCTTGGACCCCATCTACCTCACCCCTCCCCCGACCTCCTACCCTCTGGTAACCACTAGTCTATTGTCCATGTCCATGACTCTCTGTTTGTCACGTTCGTTTGTTGCTTTTAGGTTTATATCCCACATATAAGTGATATCATGTGGTTTTCAATTTTTTCTGTCTGGCTTATTTCGCTTACCATGATTATCTTAAGGTCCATCCATGTTGTCGTAAATGGCAATAATTCCTCTCTTATGGCTGGGTGATATTCCATTGTATATATGTACCACAGCTTCTTTATCCAATCATCTATCATAGGACACTTCGGTTGTTTCTACATCCTAGCCATTGTGAAAAATGCTGCTATGAACATTGGTGTGCAAATATCTTTTCAGATGTGAGTTTTCAAGTCTTGGGGTAAATACCCAGTAGAGGGATTGCTGGATCATACAGTAGACCAATTAAGTTTTTCGAGGAACCTCCATACTGTTTTCCATAGTGGCCGTACCAATTCGCAGTCCCACCAGCAGTGTATGAGGGTTCCTTTTTCTCCACATCCTCTCCAACACTTGTTATTACTTGTCTTGTTGGTTACAGCTATTCTAACAGGTGTGAGATAGTATCTCATTGCGGTTTTGATTTGCATTTCCCTAGTAGCTAGCGATGTTGAGCATCCTTTCATATGTTTGTTGGCCATTTGTATGTCTTCTTGGGAGATGTGTCTGTTGAGGTCCTCTGCCCATGTTTTGATTGGATCATGTTGTTTTTGTCGTTATTGAGTTGTACGAGTTCTTTGTACATTTTGAACATTAGGCCCTATCAGAGGCATTGCTTGCAAATATATTTTCCCATTTGGATGGTTGTCTCTTTACCTGGTTGAAGGTTTCTTTTGCTGTGCAGAAGCCTTTTAGTTTGATGTAGTCTCATTCGTTTATTTTTGCCTTTACTTCCCTTGCCTTTGAGGTCAAATTCATAAAATCCTCTTTAAGTCCAAGGTTCATGAGTTTAGTTTCTATGTTTTCTTCTATGCCATTTATTGTTTCGGGTCTTATATTCATGTCCTTAATTCATTCTGAGTTCATTGTGGTGTGTGATAATAGACAAAGTCTAGTTTCATTCCTTTGCAAGTGGCTTTCCAGTTTTCCCGGCACCATTTATTGAAGAGGCTTTCTTTTCTCCACTGTATGTTTTTGGGTCTTTTGTTGAAAATTATTTGCCCATATAAACATGGGTTTACTTCTGGACTCTCGATTCTGTTCCATTAGTCCATATGACTGTTTTTCTGCCAATACCATGCCGTTTTCATTATTGTCACTTTGGAGTATAATTTGAAGTCGGGCAGAGTGATGCCTCCAGACTTGTTCTTTTTTCTCAGGATGGCTTTGGCATTCGGGGTCTTTGCGCTTCCATACAAATCTGATGATTTTTTGTTCTATTTCCTTAAAAAATTCCAATGGGATTTTGATGGGGATTACATTAGATCTGTATAATTGCTTTGGGTAATAATGTCATTTTAACTATGTTGATTCTTCCAATCCAAGAACACAGAATATCTTTCCATTTCTTTGTCTCTTCTTCAATATCCATTAATACGTCTTATAGTTTTCATCATATACGTCCTTGACATGTTTCATTAAATTTAATTCCTAGGTATTTTATTCTTTTGTTGCAATTGCAAAGGAATTTATTTTTTC
>NW_011917792.1:0-1413 GCF_000151845.1 Pteropus vampyrus | reverse complement strand
TCATGCTGTTCAAGACGCCCATGACCCGACCTCCGACCTGCACTTCCTCTCTGATCTACCCACTACTTCCTGGCACAGATCTGATTCTCGCGTCAGAGCCAAAAGGTGCCCCATGTTCTTCCTTCCACGCACACACACGTTCTCTGAATTCGCCCCTGAAATGCCAGCCTCCGCTCTCCGCCTGTCCGACTCTCGCCCCGTCTTCCAGGCCAGCCTCTCCACGAAGCCTGCCGAGCTCCCCCCAAACTAAAGGGGCACCCTCTTCATCTAAGTCCTACAGCCCTTTCTGTATGTACCCTTTTGCAGTCTTAAAATGTGTTTTTTTCCTTTTCCATTTCAGCATATACGTCTGTACTTCTCTGTTAGATCAATCCATTTATTAACATTCTCTGAGTGTCTACTGTGCATTTAGACACTGGGTTATATACATAGGGTTCAAAGACAGAACAGGGAAGGCAAGGTCCTTGGCGTCGAGGGGCTTACAGTCTGGCCGGGAAATAACTAAAAGCAGCAGCATCTAATACATACCCAAAGGGCAGCAATTGGTTTCCTCTTCACCTTCCCTGTGTGCCCAGCACGGAGCGGATAGCCACGGGAGGTTAAAGAAACCACGAGAACGCCACAGGCTTGTGTGTAGACACATCAGGAAGGTAGGAGGTGAGCCAGCCAGGCTCCGGGGGATCCGCGATGGTGACCCACAGGTTCTATTTTGAGACGCGACGCTGAGGGAAACGGTAGTCTATGGCCACAGCAGCGAACCCTCCCCACACTATATCTATATCCTTAGAGAGAGAACCACCCCTGAAAATGACCAACTTGTGTCAATTACAGAATACAGTCTTGGCGCTGTGGGGGCGGGGGATAAATGTGAGTCACAGCACAGGAACGCCAGCGAATTCGCTGTGAAGCGAAACGATGGCCTAAAAGATGTTTAGAGCACCCCGTTCATAAAATTCAAAACTGTTTTCTGCAGTTATGGGCAATCATTGGTTATTTCACCCCTAGCCAAGTCAAGTCCCCCGGCCAATCGAACGCTTTGGTTTCAACTGCGAAATGTCCCTGGCCCAGAGGTGAGAGTGGAGAGGGAGCTCCACGTGAGGGGCCCCTCATTAGCGAACGGAGGATGATCTGCTCAGAAAAGAAACCCGTTGAGCAGGAGGCGGACGCCCGCCCCCCGCGCCCCGCCCCAGGGCAGCGTTCCCGCGGCAGTGACTCTGCTTCACGCTTTTCCGCAGACCCCACGGTGGCTGCACCTGGTGCGGAAGTGACTGATGCGCGATGGAAATGTACACTTTTCTTTCCCCGAAAGGTAAAGAGATGTGTATGTGTGTTCGGAGGAACTGTGGGAACGTGGGGTGTGGAAAGTGGAAACTACTAACTTTGCACAAAGAGAGAACGGCCCCGAACGCTTTA
>NW_011917791.1:0-1073 GCF_000151845.1 Pteropus vampyrus | reverse complement strand
GAAGGTGGTCCTGCAGTGGCTCGCTTCCCACCCCTCCCCCCCGCTCACCAAGCACACTACGTCCCCACTGTCGTCGATGTGCCCTTTGATTCCTGTTGCAGTGTCTGCCACGTTCATTCAGGCTCTCATCATTCAAATAGGAGTTTCTTCAAGATCAGAAAAGTAACCCTCGACCAAAGTTTCCACTGTCTCAGTCTTGACCTCCAGCACATGAATTCATTCCACATCCCTCTGCCTATTTTCCAAGGCCCTTAACCAACTCACCGTACCATGTGTTCTAATAACTGTTTCGTGTTATCTCGCAGGCCATGAAAACGGAGTTACCATCTCGCCATCTCCCCCCGACGGAACCACCACCCCCACTCACAAAACTGCAATGTCAAGAGCCTTCCAGTCCACAGTCTCCCAGAGCACAGCGGGTACACTGACCACTTGGTCAAGACAGGAACCTGGTCGTCTGTTTCACTGTCTCTCAGGCTGGTCAAAAGCAGGGGACCAGAGAAACCCTCCCCTTCGTTAGTCAACGCACCAGGTATCCAAAGGTCTTATCTTTTATTTTAGAGAATGAAACTGTTAGAAAAGTACTGGACCTTCTGTTCGATGCTATCACAGTTCTTTTGGTGATGATGCTGATAATGATGATACCACTTTAATCTACTACGCCCTTGCACGGTCGCATTTGATTTTTGTTTCAATTACGGTTGACATGCGGTATTATTTTATATTAGTTTCAGGTGTACCGCATAGTGCTTAGACATTTAAATAATTTACAAAGTGACGCCCCCCAATTTATCGCATTTGATTTTTGTCTGAAAGATAAGCAGGACCCGTATTAAGGCTCCCACTTTGCAGAAGACCGAAGTGGAAGGTAAACTGCTTACCGCACACGGCTCTCAGAGCAGAAAGCGAGACTGAACGAGCAGGTGTTCAGACTCCTGACCTTGTCACCTCCCCCTGCCTTTCAGAGTCACTCTCTGAAAACAACTGTCAACAACAAAGTTATTTGAAATCCCTTTTATCTCATAGACACAGTGAGGTTTCATTATCCCAAGGGGACTTTTTATGGCCGTTTC
>NW_011917790.1:0-1305 GCF_000151845.1 Pteropus vampyrus | reverse complement strand
CATTTCCTTTCCTTTCCTTTCCTTTCCTTTACCTTTCCATTTCCATTTCCATTCCTTTCCTTTCCTTTCCTTTCCTTTCCTTTCCTTTCCTTTCTCTCTTTCTGTCTTTTTTGTGACACAAATTGGAAACTGGGTTTTGTCTCTTAGTAGTGGGATGAGGTTAGACGATTCCCGATTCTTCTTACCCATCCTCTTGTCTGCTTAATGAGGAGAATGAGACTTCTCTCACTGAGTTGTGTAAAACAATGAGATGGGAAGAAAATAGTGCCTAACACATAGTAGATACTAAAAGATAATTATTTCTTATCTTTTTTTCTTATTACTCCTTGTAATTTCCTTGTTTTTATCCAAGATATTAGGGCCTTCATCTGAGGCATAATTTCTTTCCTGCATTTGAATGTAAAAGTTAAATTAGAGATATTAAGACAAATAAATATGATACTATCTGGTGCACCTCAACCTCGTTCTCTTGCATGAGAGCCCCTTGAAAATCATTCTAAGCCAGCGGTCCCCAACCTTTTTTGGCACCAGGGACTATGAGAATCTTATGAGAATCCAATGGCTGATCATCTGAGTTGGAGCTGAGGCAGTGATGCTAGCGCTGGGGAGCGGCTGCAAATACAAATAAAGCTTCACTTGCTTGCCTGCTGCTCACCTCCTACTGTGCAGCCAGGTTCCTAACAGGCCACTGACCAGCACCCATCAGAGGCCTGGGGTTTGGGAACCGTTGTTCTAAGCCATTCATGAAATCAAGGTTGACTGGGGAAATCGTATTTCTACACTATAATTGGTATCCTTGCGTCTCTACAATCCCTAAGGCCATACTGGAAGCAAGGTGTTTTAATATCTAAGCGAATATTTTCAAATTAGTGTAGAGAAGCTAACAGCACGTTGTGATCACGGCACATTGTGGTTTTTGGCCTGGAATGACAGCTGATTAAATGTCAACAAGCAGAATTGAGCAAATTTGATGCTGGTGATAAAACATGGTTGTACCAACAACAGCTGCGTCATCCTTTGTGGAGAGTAGGATGGAAGCGCTGGATAACTGTTGAAAAAAAAAAAAAAAAAAAGCAAACCGAAAGGCTCAGAAGCACTCAGATGAGTTTGGTAAGTTAGTTTTTGATCAAATAAGTCTTGTAATATATTGTCAAAGCTATGCTTGTGTTTAAGGTAACAAGATGCATGGCCATTTTTTAAAGAAAGGCAACAGCTCAAGCCTATCCAGGAGAAAACTCTGAGTCCCCAGACATAGCCTCCAATTGAAAATTCAGGGCTGATAAGGACCCTAATTTATCCCATCCA
>NW_011917789.1:0-2070 GCF_000151845.1 Pteropus vampyrus | reverse complement strand
GTGGCGTCTCTGAGCATCTTCACCCAGCATTTGCTCCACGCCAGGCCCAGCTCTCGGAGCTGAGGACAGATAAAAAGACACAGCCCTTACTATTGGGGATGCTAAGACCTGTGCACAGGTGATTAACTCCTGCATCAGATGGGAGGGGGGAAAAAAGGTTTGTGTAAAAGTTGCTGCGGTTACAGCCGGTTGGCCTCCTGGCAGAACTCCACGGAGAGGGAAAACGCTTCTTGGATTTCGGGAGACCTTGTCCACGGGCCTGCTCCACTGAAAAGGGCACATGCCCCATGGACATGACCTAGACGAAGAGGCTGGGACAATGAACAGTTCCATCGTGCATCACAGCAAAGAGAAGAGACTTTAGGAATTATCTGCGGAGGCCCTGAGAAGGAGTTTGGGGTCCTGGAAAAAGAGATGGGACTGAGGGGCCCCCAATTTTGTCTTTGTTGCCAGGACCTGTGGGGAGTCTGAGGGGGGAGATATCTGATGGGACATAGGAAAAGTGAGGAGTAGAACCTTCCAGTTCAAAGTAGTTTCCTACCAGTGTAGTAAATATTGACTGTCATCACCTACTGCCTCCCTGGCCCTCGGTCCCCGAGACCTTAAGTAAAGGTCGGCCACATACGGTCGTATGCGGGAGAAGCAGCAGGCGGCGACCTGCACGAGAGCCCCGCGTCCAGCGGGAAAGATACTAGGGGATGAGCGACAGCAGAGGGACAGGCTGCGGTACCCAGTAGCCAAGGGGCCGGCTCCTACCAAACCTTGTTTTCCTCCACCCGGCAGGAAAAATGGGTCCACAGAGTATGGGAGGGAGGATGGGTGGCCGGGTCCCTCCTGCCGAGCTCGGGGCCCAGGGCTGGGACAGGGTGAGGCAGGCTGCCTCGGGCACGTTTCGGGGTATGCCCCCAAACTCAGCCATCGAGATAAACCATGTTCAGTGCAAGATTACAAAAACAAAAATTAATACAAAAATCTGTGATGCACAAAATATCAAAATTTTCAATGAAGTCAGGGTCGGTATTACTGACTTTTCCTTTGGCCTCGGGCTCCAATCTGGCTGAGCAAGTGCATTGTTGTGGATCCTGCCTTTATTCAAAGTCTTGATACGTTACGCAGTGTGGATTTTTTGCATTAATTTTGGTCTTTCAAATATCGTATTAAAATGTGGTTTATCTTGGTGGCTGCGTTTTGGGCACACCCCGAAATGAGGTGCCCCACTCTCCCCCCGCCCTGGCCTTGCAATGGGCACGAGACTCTTTATTTGCTTTTAAAGAAAAGAATCATCCACAAACCTGCAGGTTCTCGGGGCAGGGCCGCAGCCTGGTGACCCACACTCTCGCGGAATGCCTTCCGAAACGCTGGTTCTCCCTTGACAAACGTCTCTCCTCCAGCCCGTTAGTGCTGTCACATGACAAACAACAATTCAGTAATGAATTTAACGTCCTCTACTCAAGAGAAAACAATTTATGGGCTGAGGGAGAACACCGCCTCACAAGCCATGGAGCACTCATCCTGACGGATCAGGGGCAAGACCGTGTTTTCTAGAATGTTAGAAGAGGCGATGTGAAAACAGGGCAGGCTCAGCCCGGAGGTCGGGGACGTCCACGTGAGGCCAGCGGGTCCTCTCTTCAAGGGCGGGGTAGCAGCGACAGCCAGGCTGGATTGCGATTCGCGCAGTGAGGGTTCCTTGACAGGCGCTTCCTGCGGTGGGTAACAAGTTTAGATTTGTGACCCTGGCTGGGCCGCTGGGGTGGCCTCTGGATCGTGGGCTCTGATGTACGAGTACCTTTATCAGTGTCCTGACTGGCACGTCCACACATCCCTGGGCACAGATGGTGGACGCAGAGCCAAGGCCCACGGGTCCAGGAGGGGAAGCGTTTCGGGGGTGGGGGGTTGATCTGACTTTGTCTCAATGGGGACTTTCGTTGGTTCTCTTCCCTGACTTCACTGCACATTTCAAACAACGTTCTTTTATGAACAAGCAGCAGACATCAAATACTTCACACCCTGTGCTAGAAGCGCTTCAGCCATGTGTTCTTTTTCTTTTAAATAGTTCCATGTAAAATCAGA
>NW_011917788.1:0-3370 GCF_000151845.1 Pteropus vampyrus | reverse complement strand
GCTGCAGAGCTGTGGAGTGGTGCTGGGTTCGGCTCAGGCAGTCGGAACCCCGGAGCACTGAGACGTGATTTGCTAGAGCTGCTTCTCTCTCTCGTCTCTATGAGGGGAGGGCGGTGTGACATCTGACGCATGCAAATTTGGTATCAAATCACTTAAAGTAAAAGCTGGTTAGCACATAACCTCAGTGATCTAGTCAAAGGCCACGGGAAAGATCAATAAAGACCACACGTTTTTTTTTCATGTTTGTAAAGGAATTCTCCACGAGCTAATTATGAGCATAATCACAATTAATGAAGAAATGGCCATGGCTAAATCGTATCTGCTCTTGTGTGGACACTCGCCTAAGGAATTCGGGTGAGCAATTTACCCTGATGGGATACAGTACACGTTTTACACGGGAAGTCTTAGAATAACCTGACACAGGCCTGTGCAGGGTACAAAACAATAGCTCTTTTAAAAAATGGAGTGACTACACTCTCGAGTGCAACCACATCAAACCAGACCCAGCCTCTTCACAAAGTTCAAAAGCACATGAAACCCAGCTCACCACTCAGAGCTGCACTCTCACGGCCCTGCTCCTGGCGCCTGGCTTGCTCTAAGTTTCTTGGCAAAGTGTACAAAGAAGCTCTGAACTGCACAGATGTAAGACCCGGTCAGACCAGCAGTTTATAAAGCTGGACAAGCCTCTGCCAGAAACCCTCATTCACCATGAAGTGGCCATGTCTCCAGATCTGCTCTCATCTATGTGGTGGCCGTAGGCATTCCTGTACAGATTTATTAAACTGGAATATTCTGAGGCAATAAAGTTTTATAAAAATACTTTATTTTGGACGTGGTTCCATAGTGTAGCAGTTAGCATGTCTGCTATACAAGCAGAAGGTCCTGGGTTCGCACCCGGTACATGGTCTATTGCCATGCCACCCTGAACAAGCCTGATGTCTGATCTCGGATGCTAAGCAGGGTCGGGCCTGGTTAGTACTTGGATGGGAGACCACCTAGGAAGACCAGGTGTTGTAGGCATAAATAATAATAATAATGATAAAAAAAAATACTTTATTTTGTTAAGCCTTCCATCCAACTCCAAGTAACATTTAAACTTGTGTTCCATGAGTCACTGTGCTAGGCAGGGTTTTATTTTTGTTTTTTTTCCTCTGCCAATCAGGGAGCCCTCATTCAGCCAGGTCCCTTCTAATGTTCTCATTCTTCGAATCCTCTCCAGCCCCAAGTATAAACAGATCCTATGGAATGTGACAATGGTTATCTTTTCAAAGTGTCCCTTTTCTTCTAGGTACACCTAAAACTCCACAAATGAGTTTCTTGATTAAGGTCCCACTAAGCTAATCTTATTCTATTTAATATGTTACCCCAGCTATTGATATAGACTTCTGGAACAAATTCTTTCTTAAATGGACTATCCCTTTATTACTGCTGAATGAAAGACCTTGGTTTTTAAAAACGCACTGAGCTTTCCTCACATCTATAATTCACTCCATTTTCCTAATAAAGCAGTCTGGCTTTGCCACTAATTAGGATTACTCCAGTAGCAGGAGACTCAAACAAGATGCTCTGGGTGACTTTACACAGTCCTGGTATGCACAAGCTCTATGTGTTATTCTTACACTTCCTCAGAAGTAAGATGAAGATGATGATGACGGTAACAGTAGTAGTAATAATAGTGGCAGCCAAGACTTACAGAGCCCTTTCTATGCACCAGGCAGTTTTAAATACTTTATGATTAATCTAACCCCACAAACTGAGAGCTATTACCACCCACATTTTCCAGATGAGGAACTAAAAGCACCAAGAAGTTAGGTCACCTGCTCAAGATCACAACTGGTACAGAACCAAGCCTGGATCTGAACCCAGCCAGTGTTGACTCCAGACGACACTCTCTGAACCACTAATGCCACACCGCCCTTCAACAGAAACAACTTTAACTCGGAACTTAGTCACCAGAAAATAGTTTCGGTTAATCAAGCAAACTGAATTACAGGTAAACAAAAACCCAGATTTACAGCCCTTTTCCTACTGGTAACTTGTAGAAATTCTAAAACACTGCAAAAACGCTGTCACTTTAATATATCATGGACAGATGTGAAACAGGCAATACTGAGAAAGAATCCATTGTTCAGCCAACAATGCTCAGCTAATCAAGCTGCACAAAAATAATTCTCCTAACTATGCTACATGCTTCAAATAGAATTACCTTGTTTTCTTCTAAGTTCCTTTTCAACTTTTCTTCCAGGTCCCTGGTCTCTTCTGAGCCCTTGAGTTTTCTCTGCTCATAGTTTTCCCATGCTTCCTTAAGTTGCTCTTGTAAACCTTGGCACTCCTTTTCAATCTGTGAAATATCATCCTAAAAGTAAATTACAAAATGATCTATTAAAATAGTAAAAATGCTTATCTCTGATCTTGTTTGGGACTGCCTCTTAAAATGAAAAGGAGAAGAAAGCAAATGCAAATTTTCAAGAGAAATGTTACAATCGATCAAGAATTTAAAACCCCAAACACTGTTTAGCAAAGCCAGTTCTTTTTATATTTATTTATTTTTTTAAATTAAGTTTATTCGGATAACGTTGGTTAATACAATGATATAATTTTCAAGTGTACAGTATAATTTGATATCTGCATATTCTATTGTGTATCACCCAAAGTCCAAGCTCTTTTTAAAATAAAAATTATTTGTACTATTGGAATTCATAATGAAACTTTCAATCTATGCTATAATTAGTTATGAATATTTCTTTCTTTTAGAAGGGTTCAGTATAAATCGAGTTTGCTGTGAATGTCATTCTCCACAATGAACATCAAGAACTATTTTTTAGGTTTAAAGCTGTACATACTATGTATATTTTAGATATAAAAAACTTTACTAACTTTGGCCCTATTTTTAAGTGTTTCAAATGGATAGTTACTGATTATTTCAAAAGGTTAAGTTAAAATATTATCAATGAATTGTTTTCGGTTTATAACTATCTCTTGGACCAGCTTTAAAAAACAAAACAGAAGCCATACAGTAATGTGAAATACTGGCAAACAATAAACATCATTTACGTCAGTTATTTTTAAAACCTTTCATACTGCTAAGACTGTCGGCAATCACACATCTGAGTCTGAAGGGAAGAGCTACGTGATCCAGCAGCTCCTCCCACTGCAGGTGACTGCTCGACCCAGACACAAGGGCCCTGGCAGCCAAGCTCTGGAGACCAACCCCCATGGCCAAACTTGTTCATCTTCCCCATCTTCTGCACCTCTCCCAGCACCTAAGCATCTAAGTGTCAACAGACAGAAATTGAAGTTTTGAAATTCTGTGAATTATAAGTTAGACACTGTGATGATGGCCAGGGTGACCTTATACACCAGTTTCCTT
>NW_011917787.1:0-1712 GCF_000151845.1 Pteropus vampyrus | reverse complement strand
ATTGTTCCTTCCTCTGGAATCTTAAACTCTAAACATACTCTGCTGTCTGTTTCAGTTTTTTCAATATATTATTTATGACAAACCAGTCTTTTGAAAGATATTTCTACATGGAGAGGTCTAATAACCTCTCTGTGCCTCACTTTCCTCATCTGTAAAGTAACACTCTTTCTTCAAATATTTTATGACCTAACAAAAATAGTATGTGTAAAGTTGTAAGTCCTAGAGAATGGTTCTGATTAAAAGTCTAAAATGTACACCTTATTAAATGGTAACATGTCTCTTAACAGACGTTAGCTGTGTCTTAATCTTTTCTTCACTCACTAACCAATTCTGTTTTCTTCTAGGACTTACTATTATTTGTTATTACATAGTTTGTATAATTTACTTGCTTATTGTCTAACACTGCTGGCAGAAAATCATCAGTGTTACAGCATAAAAAGCAATTGTTTCTTAATCTTATCCAAATGCTTAATGAACAGAAAATGCTTAATTTTTTTAAGTGTTTTGCATCCTAACATGATAGATGTTTTCTATAGATGTTTGCTGTGCTTTACTCAGGTTTTAGTAAATTGAAGGTTTGGGTTTGATATGTAACATAAACCCTTCCACTGAAATAATAGTAAATAGCTATGGTTGGTGTAGTATTCTAGTTTACAGGAGCATATTATTGACATTAATGCATCCATTTATACTTGAAAAAATGCCAAAGTAATAAAGCAATTCTAGGTTAACAAAGGAAATTTCTGTGCCTAATTTTTTTTTTTGTATAATATCAGAGGACAATTATTTTTTTTTTATAATATCAAAGGACAAATTTTTTTATAATAAAAACATTTGACAATTTGACAAGTGTGAATTATTTGCCTGTCATGGAAATTATTTTTTCTTGTAATCACGTCAAATATTTGTAGCAAATATATCTTAATATTTAAGCATAGTTTTAAATTCTTTACATTTGTAACCTAGATATAACTTAATTTCTGAAGTTAATACAATTGAGAAAACTATTTAAATTGCAATTTTAACTTATTTTTATGACATTTCACAGACCTATTTAAAAATTTTGACATAGATTATCTGTTAATTTATTTTGAATTTTAAAATTACTGATTAAATTTGATACCCATTAATTTACTTATAGTGGAAATAATGGAAGTATTTTGGTAAAGACAATAAATATCAAGAGAATTTAGTGCCCAATTACTGATTTACTCATTTACCATAGAATTTTAGTCTTCTTTTATGAAGGCTATTATTCATTTTTAAACAAAAAAGGAAAATAAAGTAATGAACTGACAGAAAGTTTAAACAAAATGGAAAAACCATTTTCACCAATTACCAGCATGAGCATTTGAATCTGTAAGTACTCATACTGTAGTTTAACCACCTATTGAATATAAAACATCATAACAGGAACTCAGTCCTGTGATTTCAGTGTTTCTGAAACTACTCTGGAGGTGCTAGTAACATCAGTATTTTATCTATCTATCCATTTGTGTATATACTTGTGCCTATGGGGAGATTTGATCCCTTACTTTTAAGGTGGTTTTGTTTTGTAGTGTGAAATATAAAACGACTGTCTAAGCTGCATATTTTACTCCTCCCAGAGGACAAAGCTAAACTGATAACAATCATATATACTGTATTTTCAAGAATGTCATTTTTTGTTTGTTCTTTGTACAGAGTTGTGCACATATCTAAAAAAAACTTGG
>NW_011917786.1:0-2293 GCF_000151845.1 Pteropus vampyrus | reverse complement strand
TTGCCGATGAGGCGAGCTAGTTTAATTCGTTTATGGCCATTTGGATTCTTTTTTAGAAATACTATCGATCTTTGTCACTCTTTTTTCCACTACATTACCTATCATTTTCTATTATTGGAGGGCTTATTTTTACATTTCGAGAGAGGCTTCTTTGTTATGAGTTACAGACATATTCTCTCACTCTCTAGCATGCCTTTTTACTCTAAGTTGGGCTGACTCTTCACTAAACAGGTTCACGTTGGAGCTCACAGCACTGGACGTGTTGGTCGTTGTCCACGTATGATGCAGAGAAGCTCTCCTTGTTTCGAGGGAGTTGCACACCTTAGGGTCAGTTTACTTGCAGGATGAATAATGAGGCCTTGGCCTAACAATCTTCATAAACACGGAACGATGGGCTTAGCGAGGGAAATAGACTTGAATGATCCCTCGTTCCCGTCCATGAATTAATTTCACCTTGCTTCCCCGGAAAAGAGCGAAGCTGCAGTTTCCGGCGGAAGGAATGGAAGGCCGTGCGTGTGCCCATGGGCTTCGCTTCGCCGGTTTGGGAGGGCACAGACCATCCCCTGTGCCCAGAGGTGAGCACGCTTTATTATCTGGGCCCGTTTTCCCCGTTTTTTAAAGGGAAACCGCTGGGTCCTTCTGGAACTGAACATTGAAAATCGAGTAGCTTATTAAAGAAGCACAGTGGTCTCAGGCCTCATCGGCGAGGCTTTTGGATGCACCCCACATTAGCAAGGGGAAGTTTGGGCGTCCACGTGGGAGTATTACGTCTCCCTTTCCCTACCTCTCTGTAGCTGTTCAAGCAAGTAACAAGTAGGTGTGTCATGACCACACGTGACACGTAATTTACGGGTTCTCCTTCCCTCTGCAACGCTATCCCGCATCACCCTTCACACCGGTGCCCTACGGCACAATAGCTGATAATTTATGAGAGTAATTTGAAGGGAGCGATCAATCCTGTTTTGTGCTTACTGTAGTAAATAAAAGGCTCAAATCCTCAGTGGCTCAACAACAAATTCAGCTTCTTTTTCTTTCCTGATGTCGTCTATGGAAGTAAGCAAGTGAGATCTGAGAAGGTGGCAGGAGAGCAGGGGTCACA
Source organism: Pteropus vampyrus (assembly GCF_000151845.1). Lineage (NCBI taxonomy): Eukaryota > Metazoa > Chordata > Mammalia > Chiroptera > Pteropodidae > Pteropus > Pteropus vampyrus. The sequence goes on along the minus strand of NW_011917786.1, from coordinate 1,194 downwards.
AAGGACAAACACAGTGACGTTAAAAATGGAGGGAATTGCAGGCTCGGGCCTGGCGAGTACTTGGATCGGCGACCACCTAGGAGGACCAAGTGCTGTAGGCAGAAAAAATAAAAAAATAAGGGATGTAAGCTGACAAGGTCTTTGCAATCTGTGAGGTCAACCAAGGGTTGCTTCGCCTAAAAAAAAAAAAGAAAAAAATATATTATTAGAATAAAATAAATATGAATAGGTCTAAATTTTACAATTTAGGGTTTTCGTTTGTATTACTATGATTATTGTTATTATTATTTACTTTTGAAAGAAGGGGCTTTGGGAATGGAGTGTTACTAGCACCATGGTAACCTTGTAACCGGTTGGGGAAATGCCAGGCTGACGGGGCGCCTGGCGGTCGCGGTGGCTGGCCCTGCCTCACCATGCCGTGACCGTGACTGAGACGTAGAAGGCGCTTCCTTGATAAACGAGATCTCCGGGCCCAGGGATCCCCTGAGGCTCGTTCCCAGACCAATACCCGCCCCGCAGGCTGCAACTACCCCTGAGATTTGCTGGCAGCTAATTGTGCTTTTCCTTGGGATTTTGGCAATGGGGTTCCTCCCCGGTGATCCGCTTCGGCGGGAACTCGAGTGGGAAGCGCACACCTTTGTGCGCGTGAACGCGTGGCGCGCGCTTGCTTGTCACCCGCCCGAGCCCTGGATCCGCGTTCGCGCCACCCCGAGATGGAGATGAGGGGGGACGCCCGGGGCCGCGCGCAAACCGGGGCGCCCCCATGTCGCTCTGTGTTTGGCCTCTGAGCAAGGCGCAGCGCGACGTGGGCGGTGATTAACGCGGGGACTGTCGCCGGCCGCGCCGCGAGACGCACGTGCGCCCCCTGCGCAGCTGCGGCCTCGGTCAGGGCTGCGGAGCCCGGCCGCGCTGCATGTCCCGGCGACTTAGCGTGTCCCCCGCCCTGTCGCGGGCGCCCTGCGGGGCAGGAGGGCGGCTGTCACGGGCGCCGCGTGGCACAGTGGTGACGGAGTCGGGCCCGTCCTGTTGTTTCGTCGTCGCTTCTCCCGCGGGAGCTGGATCGGGACGCGCGTGGCGGCCCGCGGAGCGCTCAGCGGCGTCCTCCGGGCCGCGTCGCTGTCACCTGGCCCTCCTTTCGCTTCCGGCCGCGTGAGTCCCGCGTCACGGACTCGTCCTTCCGCGCTGCCAGCCCTG
>NW_011917785.1:0-3101 GCF_000151845.1 Pteropus vampyrus | reverse complement strand
CCGCCCCTCCCCCACGTGGGGAAGGGATGGCTGAGATGCAGAGGACTCGGGCACCCCTCCCCCGGACCAGGCTGCCCCTCCAGCGGCCCGCGCACGCCGGCTGTGTCCGGACAGCCCACGTGAGTGGCGAGCGCCCAGCCCGGAGGCAGAGAAGACAGAACAAGTCACTGTCGATCTGTCCGTCGCACTGAGTCAGCACCACCGACTGACTCCGTGCCAGAGGCGCAAGGAGGAAAATGACACAGGCCCCCTCCCCCAGGGACCCCCCGGCCCAGCGGGGGACAGCGACAGTAAACAGGACCTGAGCTACATCCCAGCCAGCCTTGCACAGAGCCGCCCCCCCCACGCGGCTCCTCCCCTAGTGCCAGGCGAGTACAGAGCTGACGGAGACCACACCTGGGCACGCGCACACACACACACACATGCACACGCACGCATACGCACATACACATGCACACACACGGGCACACACATGCACACACGCGCACACACACGCGCGCACATGCACGCACATGCACGCACACGCATACACACGCGCACACACACACAAGCACACATGCGCACGCACACATGTACACACGCACCCCTGAGAGGAGCGAAAAGATAAGTCCTCAGACCTCAGAAGTGCCCATTTCAGCGTCAACAGCGCCTCTGAAGGCCGAGCGATGCCCTCCCACCGGAGGCAGGCGCGGCTCCGACCCCGTCCTTGCTGTGGCCGACTGCCAGGGAGCTGCGGGCACGCCCTCACGTGTCACCCCTGTGGTCCTCCCTGAGGCTAGGAGGTCGTGTTCTCAGGAGCACGGCTGTGTCTGGGCTGAAAGAACACGGTCCCGGTGGATAACGTGAAACACGCCACCTCTGAGCACCGTGGCCGACACTTCTTAGCCCAGTTGTCACTTGTAACAAACCCCAGCTGGCCACGCGGGGAGGAGAGGCAGGGCAGTCCAAGGCAGCTGCCCAACCGTCCCCGACAGCCACCAGCACTCTGTACGTGCGCGCAGCAGCCTGAGGCCTGGCGGGGACGGGGGACGGGGCCGTGGAGCCAGGCGGGGTCTGCGCCACCTGAGAGGCGAGTGGCCAGCTCTGACCCATGGCTCTGCGTGGACGTGAGGACACCAAGTTCCCAGCACATCCGAACTGCCAACCGGAGCCAGAAATCCAGATGCTTGTGTGAAATCTCCAATTAGTAAACGTTAGCAACAAATTCCTATTTCTCCTAAACACCCTGAGAACAGAGGGGAAGGCCGCCTCTGTGCGTGGGAGGGGGGCCAGACACCCGATCCTCCACGGATCCTGGAAGCTCATCCGGACCCCGCAATTCTGCTCCCTTCCCAAAGCCAGCTGTCACCCCATGAAACAGACAGGACGAGTCTGCGGAGAGGAAGGCCACCGTGGCCTCAAGTGGGACATGCGGGGGAGGCCGGGTGGCTCTGACCAGGCGTGCCCTGGGGTGGGGTCCGGCAGAGTCCAAAGCCTGTGCTCAGAGCGCATGACGCGGGGCCTGCTGCGGGGGGGCCCGGGCTTCGTGCGGAGCCACCCGGGTGGGTGGGGGACCCGGCCTCTAGCTCAGCGTGGCGCCCACAGGCTCGGGGAGCAGAGCTCCCGGGGGGTTTGCCCAGAGGCAGCCAGTTTCTCCTTCCGTTTCTCCTGGAGAAAGAGGTGCCCCCGGTCGTGAGGGGGTCACCTTGTCACAGTAGCAGGACAGTGTGTGGGCGGCTGATTCGCTTCAGCTTTCTCGGCATTTGCTCCCACCGGATGGTCCCTTCCGTGCGTTATAAATTACCATAATAGATGTAATAATATCATAATTATAAATTATTTATCAATGTGCATAAATATAAGCATATTAGATACAGTTACATATACGTGTTTGTTTTATAGGTTAAATATATATTGTGTGTCTTTCTTTTCCTAAGATCTACAGATGGAGCCTGATGCCACGGTTAAAATATCGCGCTTCTCCAAATGGGTTTTTCTGTACTGAAATGTGGCGGCCGAGGCTCCGTGGGAGTCGACTCACTCTCGGGTCCCTGGTTCTGTGCTCTCTGACCTTAGGAGGGGCCCCCGTCGCCACCCAGGCCTGCCACCGAGGCACCTGCTGATTCTTCACGAAAGGGAGACGTTGAGCAAATTATTTTTCTGTTCCCTCTGTGTAACTGCCTGTGCACGTTCATGAGTGTCTGCATCTCGTGTATTTAAAAACCCTATTTAAGATGCAAAGGTCCATACAGTGCCATTAAAACAAATGAGCACAACCTCTGGTCATCTACGTGAGAGCATTTGGTTGGGTTTTTTCAAATTGCTATTGCTATATATAAATGTAACATATAGCAATAGCCGTAGAAAGATACTGTGCCCTTGTGTATGGATAATTAAAATAAGAACAGCTCTGGACTAAATTAAAATGTGTAAAAACCAAACCCTTATAGCACCCGGGAAATTACAGAAGCTACAAGTGAATCACCAGCCCCGGACGAAGCCCCTCCCTCATTGCTCAGAGTCTCTTCCCTGATCACAGTTTCACACGGTGCCTCTCACGCCCCAAACATCACCGTTCACTTTTATGCCCCCAAACACACGCTCGCGGGGACCGGGGACCAGCGAACGGTCTCCAGCCATTCGAGAGGAACCAACGCGTTCAGTGCTTTTGACACGATTACTACAACTTATGAGCTGGAAATCGGAACAGGATAGACGGAGATAAATTATGACCTCATGACTGTGGAGGAAAAAACGCGTGTTTTCCAGTATCAGAAACTCAAACCTACGCGTCCCCCGCTCTCTGAATGGAGTCTGCCCAGCAAGAACCCGCCCGCGTGTCCCCCTCCACCCATGTGTCCCCCCTCCACCCACGTGTCCCCCCTCCACCCACGTGTCCCCCCTCCACCCATGTGTCCCCCCTCCACCCACCTGTCCCCCCTCCGCCCGCGTGTCCCCCCTCCACCCACCTGTCCTCCCTCCGCCCACGTGTCCCCCCTCCGCCCGCCTGTCCCCCTTCACCCGCCTGTCCCCCTCCACCAACGTGTCCCCCATCCATCCACGTGTCCCCCCTCCACTCACCTGTCCCTCCTTCCGCCCGGCCTGTCCCCCCTCCGCCCGTG
>NW_011917784.1:0-1721 GCF_000151845.1 Pteropus vampyrus | reverse complement strand
TACGTCACAGATTATAATGTGCAAATGGCCGAGAAAATAAATACATAGTAGATGTGTTTTATGCACATATGTACATGTGTGTAAGAGCTTCGCACAGCGCTAACCAGATACTATGTTACCAAATAAATTCATTCATTTAGCCGGAGAAACGAAAGAGCCACGCAGGAAGAGGTGAGAAAGGCCAGCAGAACACGCGGTAGCGGGGGACCGGACCACAAGGGCCCCAAGCAGGAGGCGGACACCTGCCCCCGCCCCCGCGCTCTGTGGCCTGTGTCCTTCGCAGACCTGTTACTGTCGCTTTCTGCTATTAAACACCTGACCGCCTCCCCGCTGGGATCCGCCCCCACCCAGCCCGCGGTCGCCCTCCTCGGGGGCCAGGTGGGCGGTGGGGCCAGCGCACAGAGCAGACCCAGGGCATCTGACAGGATGGGCGGTGAGGGCTCCAGGCTGCAGGAGCCAGAGAGGAGCGAGGCCCGGCTGTGCCGAAGCCCGCAGACGAGGGCGCGGGCAGCAGAGCCATGAACACACCGTCTGCTGATCCGACGCCTCTGGCTCGGCTGACGACGCAGGGAAAAGCCTGGGCAGCCGTGGGAGGCGTTTTCGGAGTAAAAATCCTGGCTAAGTGAGAGCGGCGAAGACAGAGGGTGAGGTGGGGGGTGGGCACCAGCGCCCCCGTGACAGCGGAGCCCCCGCACGGGGACAGGACGGCTCGGCCCGGGAGAGACCGCTGCCCGCCGCACCGGCCGGCTTCTGCCGCTGTCGGCCTCTCCTTCCGTTCACGCGCCGGACGTCGCAGCAGCGGAATTGCTGGGAAACCCATTTTTCTCTACGGAAATCAACCATCCTCCGCCGTAAAAACTGGATTGTTCATCGACAGAGCATGACATTCGTCTTTATAACTGCTCCTTCCTTTCGACTCGCCCAGCGTGGCAGGTGCTGGGCGACGTCACGGCTCGTCGGGCGTCTTTCCGGGCTGAGGCTCCGACGCTTTGACGGAGGAGCGGCCCACGCGAGGGAACCGCATGGCCCCGCGGCCTGAGACACCTGGTTCAGAGGACGCGCAAACGGGCCGCGACGAGGGGTCATCTTAGCGCCCCGCGAAGGTAACGTTTAAGCGTGTTTTTGACAGTTTGGACCCACATGTAATTTGTTTGGTGTTGGAGTTTAAACAGCTAAAAGACAGAGTCTAGCCCCAAAGCCCCTGATTTGTCGGCCCGGCCTCTTTGATTTCCCGGGCAGAGATACAGGCGGGGTGTGCCCACGGCAGGGGGCGAGGGCCGCGGGGACCAGCTGGGCCAGCCCTCTCCCCTCGGGACACGGGTCTGCCTGAGACGGGCCTCCTCCCGCTCTGAGACACCGACTGTGCCGATCGCATCGTTGGGAACCGATACACCTTCATTGAGAGAATGAATAAAAATGGCCAAAATTTTGGGTCAAAAAAATCTAAAGAGTCAGCAAATGTAAAATTGTAGAGAAAGTTTTCTCCGAAGGAAGGCTGTTAGCGAATGCCACAGGGAGAGACGCCCTGTCACTGGGAACTCACATTTGGTCCCCCTCAAACCCAGTGGCACTCAGCAAGCCCTTACACCCCCTCCCGCTTGGCCCGGCAGGCGGAGCAGGGGCTCCCCTCTTTCCCGCCCCCCTGGCCCCAGGCTCTGAGCACTGAAACATAATCGTGTCCTTCCCTTTCCTCTGACGCCCCCGAGCCTCTCACGCGCTGC
>NW_011917783.1:0-2226 GCF_000151845.1 Pteropus vampyrus | reverse complement strand
TCTTCCTCCCTCCCTCTCTCTCTCTCTCACTCCCTCTCTCTCTTTCCTTCCTTCCTTCCTTCCTTCCTTCCTTCCTTCCTTCCTTCCTTCCTTCCTTCCTTCCTTCCTTCCTTCCTTCCTTCCTTCCTTCTCTCTCTCTCTCTCTCTCTCTTTCTTCTTTCATCTATTTATTTGTCTATATACCTAACTATTTACCTAATTACCTATGACTATACTTAACACCAATATCAAATATTTTTTGATTTAGGACTTGTATAGAATGCTCACAAACAGGTTTTCAGGATGAAAAAATTCCTTTAGCCCCTTCATTCAGTTATCTTTCAGAGTATCTTAAGTAAATTCACTTTAATGAAATGAGTTCCTGCCATGTGCACTTGCATAGGATTTCTTCTGAAGAGATCTCCACCCCTGCCTCGCCCCCCCCCTCCCCCGCCACCAAAAGGCCCATCCTCAGAGCTCAAATTTCAGTTGTTCAGAAAATGTAAAACTGTCCAGTGGAAGGCAAAGCCAGGTCAAGCTCTGAGGGCGCCCTGCTCCACTTCACCGTCTCTGCCGCTGTCATTCTGTGATTCTGGCTACAGCATAGTAGGAATTTCCCGGAAGGATTTAGGTAAAAAGGCAGGAGTTGCGCCTCTGGCCAGGCAACTGAGTGGTTTAGGAAACTGTTTGTCTTCCAGGTTTGGGGTAGTGACCGGAACCCTAAAAGTGGTCAAGAGCAGAAGGGGGCGTCAGGTTGGAGGGGCAGATAGTGCTAAGAGGAGGAGTTGGGCTTTCGATAACGTTAATTCGAGATCCAGGTGACCAGAGTACAGAGTCTGAAACTGGTGTGGATCGGAAGCTGCTTTAATCTGGGTGCTTCAGACAACCGTCTCTGCCATTATTTCCTTTCTTGCTCACATAATTAGGGAATTTAATCCTCTTACATAATCATGGTACAAACTAATAGTAGCCCCTGATAATGGCTATTTTTCTGTTTGTCGTCTATAGCAAATGTCAGGTATCCCCCCCTGGTATTTTAAATGGTCATCCAAAGGCAGGGCCATTCTCCTCTTTCAAAGAGACACATCTGAGACACACTCATGGACTTGAGTGTATATCGTTACGTCCCTACGATGAGCGAGAGAGTCCAGAGAACAAAGATGGCGTTTCCTTCTCCTTTAGATGCTGTGGTCCCCGGCGCAGACCCATAGGCCCAGGCTCATGACAGATTCTCCGTACACATTTTTTTTTAATTGAAATGAATAGGTCCAGATTTTTAAGAGCAAATCAGATCAAGCCATTTCTGTTATGAAACGGTGTTTTTTTCCTTAAGCCATCACTTTCCCTGAATTGGAAACTTGACTTGATCAATAAAGACTTTTCTGAAAACCATTAGTCCACGACCCTATAGAGCAACTCTTGGGGCTGCTGGGCACTGCACATCTGTCACTGCTCTCTGACAATCTGCAAGGTGTGACTGCAGCATCTGTACAGGGCGGGTTAATAGCTCCATCCTGCTTTGTGTGAGAATCCCCAAGGTAGAGCAGGAGGTTCAACACAGAGTCTGCACACGCTTAGCGTGCTGACTGGAATTAAACGCCTTCTTTGAAAACCAAGACACACAAGGAAGGAAATGGAACAAATTCCTTACTTTTAGTTGCATTGCAAATAGGACTAAGTGAGGCTTAAGTGTAGAATTCTGCCTGGGTTGTTCAGAATTTAAATGGTTCATCTCTCGCGGGACAGTGGCTGAATTACTTTGATGTTTGAGACCAGGTAGAAATATCAAGTGTGTCACATATCTTATTCTTACTTTCAACCACTCATTTAACTCATTTGCCAAATATCTATTGGACACCCAGTGTGTGCTACCAGTGAAGCAGAGATTATGACAAATTCCCTGTCCTCATGGAGCTTACATGCTGGTGGAAATAGATAAATATAGCACATAATGTCAACAGTGAATAACAGTAAGTCACAGTAGGCTGATACAGTGGTATCATAAATGTGTAGTACAAGATATGATGACAGTGGCAGATAATGGGTAGGGATGGCTTTCCTGAGGAGATGCCTTTCGGGCAGAGACGTGAATGAAGTGAGGGAGAGGATCATGTAGATATGGTAGGGAAAAAGGTTTACTGGCGGAAAGAAAAGAGAACAGTCCATAGGGCCGTGAGGTATGAACTAGCTTTTGCATTCTGGGCACAGCAAGAAGTTGGGTTGAGACTGCATATATTTTGGTGGGGG
>NW_011917782.1:0-938 GCF_000151845.1 Pteropus vampyrus | reverse complement strand
ACTGCCCAAGAGCATTTGCCTGGTCTACCCAGGGCTGCCACCTTGTGGGGAACACCGGGAATGGCAGCAATGCCTTTGTTCTGTAATAAACCGCTTGACTCATTTGGAGTTATTGAGGTTCTCACTTGGCTTAGGAGATGTTTAGAGAGTAAAACATTTGAAGTGGTTTTTAATTGAAATGTTTGAGGTATTGACCACAAGTCAGGGCATTCCTTTCCAGAAGCTGGACCTTTTCCAGTTATGGGTAGAAGGCACTGACTGACCTGCAAGTCAGGAGTGAGCTCCACTGGTGCTGTGTGTCCTGGGCACATGTGGGACGGTGGGGCATTGTGTCCAGGTGATGCCCTTGGCGGCCTCCAACTTTATTATCTGCACTTGGACGATTATCTGCACTCGGACGATTATCTGCACAGTTTGTCTTGTACTCGGGCTCAGTCTTCTATCTCTGGAGATTTATGGAAAAGAATAATGTTAAATCTTCATGTCACACCATACAGAAAAATATATTCCACGTCGTTCGAAGATTTAAATATAATAAGTAAATGCTTTTTAGAAAAAAAGAGTATCTTCATAATTTCAATATAGGAATGAAAGAACTTCTTAAATACAACAACTAAAGCACAAACCATAGGGAAATAATCACTAGATTTTACTGTATTAAAATGTGAAACTTTAATATAACAAAAGACACTGCAAGAAATTTTAAAAGCCATATGTTGGGGGGAGATATTTGTAATAAATATAACTGGGAAAGAATTAGTTCCTGGAATTTAAAAATAAATCCTACAGAAAGGAGGAGTGGGAGAGGGAAAGGGAGAGAGAGAGAGGCAGAGAAAATGAACATAACGAGAGTTGCTTTGTCTTTTTAGTAATCGGGAATGAAAGTTAAAAAAAAAAGAGATCTTATTTTTTGTCAGTACTTTAAAAAAATCTGTTTC
>NW_011917781.1:0-1391 GCF_000151845.1 Pteropus vampyrus | reverse complement strand
AAGTTGTCCTCAGTTGACTTTGGTTCTCTGGTTAAATACTTTGAGCATCATGCATACTTTTCTTCTTGTCTTCAAGATTCTGACCCTTATTAATGTACTTCTGTATTTCTTGGATCTTAACTAGCTTTTTATTTAAATAGCTCATTTCTCAAAAGAAGTTAGCATGTCTTTGTGTTGAATACAGCTGTGTGATGTTGTCAGTATTCAGTCAATATTATAATATTCAGTTACCTGATAATAAGAGTTTCATAATCAGATTACTATTTTCTATTCATTTTTGACAGGGTTGCCTAGTCAATCTGTAAGATAATCATGCTAAACCACAATAGTTTCACTAAATGTTATGTATATAAAAGAGATTAAGGGAGCATTGCAAGGGGACATGCAGCATAAGGTAGAAAAGAACACACCAGGTAACATTTCCTAAAAAAGGTGACATTTACTATGAATCTTGAATCACAAAGTAATGAGGCATGTGCCATGCAGAGGATAAGAAGCAGCCAAGTATAGAGCTATCAGAGTGTAGAGCGTTCAGTCTTCTACAAGTAAATCAAATTTGTCAGAACAATGGCAGGAGAAGTGTCAGGAAATGACCCTCAGTACTTAAGAAAGAGACGAGTCGTGAAAGACTTTGACTTTTATTTTGAGAAGTTTAGATTTCTTCTTTAAAATGATGGAAAGCCACTTAAGGATATATTATAAAAATATAATTATTACAATATTTATGTTTGAAAATAATCTAATCATTTTACTGAGAATACATTTAAAATTAGAAAAAAATATTAGAAAAAAATGTCAGATTAATCCTAGTGGAAAATGTTACTATGAATTTAAACTAAAATAAGAAGAGGAGATACAGTAAATATTTAGGACAGAAAATACACAGAGTTTGATTAGGTTGAAATGGGAGAAAAATGAAAGATGAATCTTAAGTTAATCTCAGATTCTTGCTTGGTTGACTAGCTAGATCATGGTATTACTACAAATATCCATGTTAGGAATAAATCTAAAAAGAAGATGAGGAGGTTTGGGTGTGATAAATTTTAGATATCTGATTGGAAAGAATTACATAGTAGTCCTGGAACTCAAGAATATTTTTCTTGGAAAATGTTGATTTGGGAATCATTATTATATTAGTTAAGTAATGGTTCTACACAGTCGGGCTTCAACAATATATTTCGTAACTTCCTGAATAGACAGCAACAATTTTTATACCTGTTCACAATCCAGTAAAAATTATAGTCCTCCTCCTACATTAACTCATATTTAAATGTATGTTCAATAACTACATATAGAGCCTTATATCTCACCCACACATCAAAATTCACATCACACAGTATAATATATATGACTTTCAAGAGTTATGCAAAATTCATATGCCAATAGCATGA
>NW_011917780.1:0-833 GCF_000151845.1 Pteropus vampyrus | reverse complement strand
TCATTTTGTTTGACACTCTCTGTACTTCCTGGGTTTTTATGACTATTTCCTTCACCAGATTGGGGAAAATTTCTGCCATTATTTCTTCAAATAGGTTTTCAATTCCTTGCTCTCTCTCTTATTCTGGTACCCTATGATGCAAATGTTGGTATGCTTGATGTTATCCTAGAGGTCTCTTAAACTATCCTCAATTTTTTTTTTTTTTTTGATGTTCTGATTGGGTGTTTTCTACTGTCTTCTCTTCCAAATCACTGATTCAATCCTCTGTTTCATTGAATCTGCTGTTGATTCCTTGTGGTATTTTCTTCATTTCAGTTATTGTATTCTTCATTTCTGATTGACTCTTTTTAATATTTTCTATCTCCTTTTTTTCAATGTTTTCTATATTTTTGTTGATGTTCTCACTGAGATTATTGTTCACTGAGCATCCTTATATTGAGTTTTTTGAAGTCTGCCACTTGTGGATTACGTGCTTCTATTTTGTTTAGTTGTTTTCTGAAGTTTTGTCCTGTTCTTTCACTTGGAACATTTTTCTTTATCTCCTCATTTTTGGCTGCTTCTCTGTGTTTGTTTCTATGTTATTAGATAGATCTGCTATGTCTTCCAGTCTTGGCAGAGTGGCTGTATGTAGCAGGTATCTTATGGGGCCCAGTGATACAGTCTCCTTGTTCACTCATGTCCCATTTGTCCACATGTGTCCCTTTTGTGGGTTGTGTGTGGCTTCCCAATTATAGTTGAAACTTGATTACTGTTGGCATATCACTAGTGGATTGACTCTCAACTGACTGGCTCTGAGACTGGCCATGACAACAGCAGACAAGCTGACCTATGAA
>NW_011917779.1:0-2349 GCF_000151845.1 Pteropus vampyrus | reverse complement strand
TACTCTATTTCAAGACTGAGTAGATGGTATTGGTGAGAGAAGGTGAAAAAAAGAGGCTACATGTGAGCATTAAGTTAACATAATTTTTCTTTAAAGAACATTATAGTGGCAAATTAAACCCTCAACTGTTTTCTATCATCTCTAGTAGATAAAAAGCAGAAACCCCACTGTTTATGGGAAGAAGATCTTGTGGCTTAGTCCATCACTATTTCTCCTAAGATTTGCCCAACTGATTTGAAAACTTATATTCTCAGAAAAATCTGCATGCAAATGTTTATGCCAGCTTAATTTATAATTAGCAAAAATCTGGAAACCAGGATATTTCTTAAAAGGTGAATGGATAAACAAAATGTGGTACACCCCTGCAATGGAATATTATTCAGCAATAAAAAGAAATGAAATATTAATCTGCCGTGGTCCAGCCACGACAGGATCCAGGGGGCCCCGAAGGTGGGCAAGGCGTCGGCGCGGGAGACAGTCGACTACACAACTCGGCGGCGGTGTGACACTGTTCCATTTTATTGTGATTTGAGTACAACTTTTATACTTTTTATTTTGGCATTTGATTATACTTTGTAGTTAAGGTAGCAGGGAGTTAAATTTCTGTGGTTAGGCGAAGCAGAAAATCTTATAGTGTATATTATTATTAATGTTCATGATTAACTAGTACATTTTTCTCTCAATCATTAGAACAGAACTACCTGATGGAACAATCTGAACTTTTAATTCTTATATCTATTACGTAAGATACAGTTTGATTTAAGTAAAGGTGATAGATAGATGTATTCATAACAGCAAGCATTGGCTTGTGGGCAGACATTGTTCTTCTTTCTGCCTGAAGAAATCTTTTAAATGCTATTTGATTTATGCTATATCTAAAGTTCAAGCTGAACCTTTCTCATAGCTGTTCAAAAGTTTCCTTGGTGCAGTAATGAGGAAAATATTTATAAAAATCAGTTTTACAAAGCTGCTTTCATAAGCTAAGTTTCTGTTCCTTTATTTTTTAAGCACTAAGGAGGTCCTGACCTAGCCAGCCTTTCTATGAAACTTAAACTACTATAAGGCACATGAATTCTATCTTTATTCACTATATGTATACTATCTTTATTATAAGCTCCTATATAAGGCAAAGGAAGATCAGGCAATCTTTTCATACTATTAGGCCCCCTAGGTGGATACCAGAGTTTTCTATTTATCCAGTAGGCCACAAAAGGAGGCCCTTCCATAGTAGGCACAGGCTTACGAGTAAATTTCTTATCCTTTACTAATTTTTCTACTAACTGCGTGGGAATAGGAGTATAAACTGGTTCTAGTAATTCAGCTTGCTATAATTTATTCATAACATCTTTAAGAGGCGCGTCAAAAGGAATTTCTCTTAATAATTGTTCAAATAAAGGGTTTACGCATTCTGGACATGTCAGGGTGACTAGAACTGATTCCATACGTGGGGAATTACTATGTTTTCCTCAGAGCCAATTTTGAGGAAATCCATTTGTACACCGTTTACACTTACTAGAATTTGTGCTACCCAAATTCCCCCTATTAATAGGATCATTTCTAAGAAACCAATTATCCCTAAACACATGCCACGTCCTCATTCTTGACGATGCATTCCTTGAAGCCTCTGTCCCCATCTCCGGACCTTGTCACGCAGTAGGGTAAAAAGAGGATGCGGCACATATGCTTAAATTTCCCTTAAGCAAGCATCTAGGAATGGCATGACTGGGTTATATGGTAGTTTTTAAAAAACTGCCAAACTGTTTTCCTAAGTGGTTGTAACATTTTATAACATGTAATAACATGAGGCAAAATTTGAGAGTTCTAATTCCTTCATATCCTCACCAGCAATTAGTGTGATCAGTGTCTTTAATGTAGCTATTTCGATAAGTATGTAGTGGTGTCCTACTGTGGTTTTCATTTTCATTTTCCTAATGGCTAATGATGTTGAGCATCCTTTCACCTGTATGTCTTCTATGGTGAAGTGTCCATTCTAATCTTCTATACTGCATGTTTTCATAATGGCCAGTGAAAGCTCAGGCACAGGATATCAGGAGGAAAATTTTTTACTTCATTTTTCTCCCTGTAGCCTCCCTTCCCATTCTCTTACAAAATTCAATCTTTTTATAAGAAACTACTCAGGATTTTTCCAAATATATTATCCCATTCAGTTGGTTGCCTCTATACGTTGGTTTCTTTTGCTGTGGCAGAAGATTTTAGTTTGATATAGTTCCAGTCATTTATTTTTGTTTTTATTTCCCTTGCTTTTGAGTTCAAATTTATAAAATCCTCTCCAAAACTAAGGTCCGTGAGTCTAGTATTTATATTTTTCTATGCAATTTATGTTCATGA
>NW_011917778.1:0-1198 GCF_000151845.1 Pteropus vampyrus | reverse complement strand
AGGGGGGTGGAAACGGGAAGCGAGCGGGTGGGGGGGGGGGGACACAGCACCGTCCCCAGGGAGGGCGCAATGTGGGAAATGGGTGGGTCTTCCAAGTTTCGGGGTGAGGGTGAACAGCCAGCCAGCCAGCCAGCGATTCTAAAGGAGTGGGTGAGCTCCTGACCTGCCCAAAAAAACAGACAGTCCGGTGCCCGGGAAATTTACAAGGCGAAACTGACTAGCTCAGCATTTGCGGGTGGCGCAGAGAAGTCGGGTGGCCAGCGACCCTCAGAACCCCGGGCGCGGGTTCCGGCGGCGGCGGCGGCGGCGGCAGGTGGGCGCACCCCCGCTCCCGTGGTCCTTGGCACCTTCAGTCCCGCACCCCCTGGCTTTGCAGTCGCCCGCGTACCTTTCTGGCGCCGCGTTCCGCGAACTCGCGAGCGAGCTGGCGCCCGATGCCTCTGCCGCCGCCGGTGATGAGAACGTTTTCCCGCGACAGGTCCCGCAGCCTGGCGGGCAGCACCAGTCCGACGGCTGCTTTCGCCACCAGGTAGATCATCTGCAGGGAGAACACCACCAACGCGCCCAGCCATTTCCACACCATCCTCCGCGCCGCGGAGCCGGGCAGGGCGGGGGGCGAAACTCCCCGGACCGAACAAAACAGGAATTGAAAAAAAAAAAAAAAAAGAGAACACCCCAAACGATAATCAATAAACCGAATAAGGGGGGAGGAGAGAGAGGCGTCCCACCTGGCCAGCCTTGAAATCACCTCTTCCCAAATGCAAAGCACCGGGCGAGAAAAAGCAAAAAAAAAAAAAAAGATAAATCCTCCTTGGGAGGAGAAAAAAAGCGTCTCAGAAGGTTGGGACGGTAAGAGGTGGAGGGGAAGTCGGAGGTGGGAAGTTCTAACAAGAAGTTTCTTGCCCCAGCCGCCGTTTCGGCTGGGGAATTCTCAGGTAATGTTTACAGGCTGACAGAGGAGTTTAGGCAGGGGAAGGAAAAAAAAAAAAAAAAGGCACCAACCACACGCGCGCACCCTGCTACAGTCCCGCGGTTTCAAAGTGCAAGACTATAAAAAAAAAAAAAAAAAGCTGTTTCCAAATTGAGCGCTCCCCCCGCCCCCTTCTCCAGGGGGAAAAAAGTGGGGGGGGAAAGTGCTTGGAGCTCCCAATTTCAGGCCCGCGAAAGTCTCCCGGACTCATGGCTATTCTTGGGGCTC
>NW_011917777.1:0-2193 GCF_000151845.1 Pteropus vampyrus | reverse complement strand
GGCCTGCCAAGAAGACAACCCTAGCTGGAACGGGCCCACTCAGCCTGTCCTCATCTGTTATCCTCGAGGCCGCCTAGTGGCCTGGATGAGGCACTGCGCCTCCAAGCTGCCCCAGCCTCCAGCCTCCGGCCTCCCACGTTCCTGCGAACCCGCCAGCTGTCCTCTCAGCCCCGCTTCCCCACCACCCGCGGCTTTGTGGGGAGACTGAAGCACGGAGATGTGAAGCCGCTCGTCCACGCAGCCGTCAGTTCACCTATGTCCCCCGATCATCAACCAGCCACCCTACCCTGCTCACATGCCGGACCAGCCGGGGGACCCCTAGGTCCTACTTACATTTTCCCTGGGTGTGTGTTTGACTGGGAAGGAGGTTGAGAACCCCAACTTGACCTTCAGTATATCAGGCCCTTTACGCATATTCTCACCTAATCTCCTTAACAGCATGAGGAGGTGGGTGTCATCATGTCTATTTAATGCAGGAGGAAACAGGCTCAAGCAAATCTAAGTCACAAAGCAGGGCCGCGCAGAGTGCTACCTCTCCCAGCCATCAGGTTTGGGGCGAAATCAGAGGAAAAAGGAACATGTCAGGTAATCCTAAAAGGAGTTGGGGTTGGTCTGTGGCCGGAAGCAGACACCTTTTTTCTCCTCGTTCCGCCTTCAGGATGTGGGTTTTGTGGGTGTGGCATCCCTGTGAGCCTCAGGCCTCTCCCATCATCAGCTGCCCAGAGAGGTGCTGTCACCTCCTCTGTGCCCATCCTGCCCCCTCCCCCTCCCAAGTTCCACGTGAAGATGAAGGTGAGGGGCGCTGGGCTGAGGGTCCTTGTGATGTGGCTTCAGCGAGAACTGTGTGGGACACGATCCTCCCCCCACCTTCCCCCATCCTCAGCTCTTCCCTCTTGGTACCCCCTCCTCCCTTAGTTTCCTTTGGGGCAGTGGGTGGGGAATTCAACTCGAAAGCAAAGTTTGAAATTTCACATCCCAGCCTGGGGGAGAGGGCCCCGCAATCTCCCTCGTCCCTTCCCCCCCCCCAAAAAAAGTGAAAGGAGCCTTTGTGGGCTTGATGGAGAAGGGAGGTGAGCTGCAGCTTAAAGAACTAACTTTTTCCATGACTCAGCTCTTCCTGCCCAGGGCGGCATGGGAGGTTCAAGGACCCAGCAGAGCAGGCTGGAGCTGCCTTCTAGCCCAGGAAGCCAGTCCTAGGGTTACAGGTGGCCCCCCAAAGAGAGCTAGCCCTGTGACCCACCTGGGAACTTGCTGGCCCTGGACGGGCCACCAGGCTATAACCATTCCCTCCCCACCATCCCCAGGGCCAAGTCCCATCTTTTCATTTTTACTTACTGTTGCATCCCCAGTGCCAGACACCTAATGCTCATGTCTAGTCCTTTACCAGGAACTTATCATCATCTCAGCTGAGAGCTGGGAACCTAAATGGGCCTTAATCCTTGCCGTCTCCCTATCGGAGGCTTAGAGAAGTTAAGAAAGTCACTCGAGGTCATGCAGCTAAGGGATGGAGGTGGGATTTGAATCCTGGTCCAATGCTCAGCTCTTTCTGCTTTATCCGTGGGTATCTCTCAGAAAGTGGAGGGTCACTCAAGGAGCTTCCTGGGATCCCAGCCTCGATTTCCAGAATCAGCATCCTTGTGGGGGTGGGGGCAGGAATCCGTGTGCAGGTGATTGTTCTAGAACCTCCCAGGGCTGCCTCTTCGTGGCCCCTCCTTATTTCCAGCCCTCCACGAAGCCTTCCTTGCTTCTTCAACCCCTGCGTGAGCCCTTCTCTCCTTTGCACTTAGGATGCATCCTGGCACTGAGCCCTCGTTCATGGGCTGATCTGGGTGGGTGGCTCTCGTCAGCTCCACAGATACCTCATGGAGAGACAACGGAAGCTGAGGGAGCGGGGGTGCTCCTGCTTCACTCACCCATTCTATCTGTCGGTCGATTGAATCCTTTACCTGGGTGGCCCCCTGTAGGAGCTGGGGGGCCAGTGGGAGAGGGTAAGGCAGGACGAGTCAGAGAAGAGAGTATGGTGGCAATTCAGGCCTCGGGGTTGGGCAGCCCAGGTTCAAATCCCAGCTCTGCCATTTCTCTGCTAAATGGAGATTAATAATGACGATAGCATTAGAAACTTGTAAAAATCTCATACCAGAGCTCGGTAAACGCCGGCTCTTATTTTCTATGGTGGTGCGGGGGTCAGTCCCT
>NW_011917776.1:0-2168 GCF_000151845.1 Pteropus vampyrus | reverse complement strand
AATCTTTTTATCTCAGAAGGAACAAAAGAAAGATATGATTATGACTTAAGTTCACTGAACAGCAGATGGAGTTATTAGTGAAGGATGAAGATAAAAGTTAGGAAATAAAGAGACAAAGTTAGTGGGGTTAACAATCTGAAAAAAACATCAAAGAATCAAAACTAAAAAGGAAGATGTGTCTATTCAAAAAGTGAATCAATTACTCAGATATTGGTAAGGCCAATACTGTGGGTATTTTGAAATCAAAGTAGTTTCATTTAAACACCTAAAAATGGAGAAGAAAACCATGTGGAAAAATGTGAAAACCCAAATGGAATGGAAATATCAGAACTGATATATCGGCCTTTAGATATTTAAACAAAGACATATAGAGTAGTTTTAACACACTCTAACAAAGTCTTATAAGCCATTTCAAAAAGGAATTATACCTTTGAAATGTGACCTTTTATTCTGATTCCCTTTAGTTAATGGTTAATTTGTATAGAGAAATACCAAGAGAAAATGTCTGCTTCTTCTATATCATATATAGAAAAAATTTTAGAAATTATATATAGCATATGAGAGAAAAAGTAAAAGATATTTTACCGTGTATTATATTATAAAAGTAAGATCGATTTAAATAATAAGTCTAGGAGCAAAATTAATTTATTATAGCAATATATCAAAACAACAAAATAAGTATTTTAAATGTGATCACATTAATCTATTAATTTAATGAATAATCAATAAACATATGAGAATATCTGCCAGCTACTTTAAAATTTATCTAAAGTTACTATAATGTATATAAAGTAGATATCTGGAACAAATTTCAAATAAGAAAATATTTTCTTAAAGCAGGAAACAAACAGTTGTGTCAAACAGATTTCACAGGGATTCGTTTTACATAGAATATCATGTATTTTCAATATAAAAGTGAATTGAAACCTCAGTTACAAAATGAAGAGAGATTGAATGTAAATTTTCTAACTGGAATTGAGACTGACAATTGGTGCATTTTATAAAATAATTGCTTATTGAGAATTCAATGAAGAATAAAGTTTGATATGTTGTGGCATTGAATTCAAATTGTTGGTAAGGATTCTAATGGAATAAGGAAGCTGCTGATTCTTACAAATATTCTTGTAATTATTCTTACATTATGATTATTCTTACAAGTGTTGTACAGTAGTCCCCCCTTATTCACAGGGGATATGGTCCAAGACCCTCAGTGGATACCTGAAACTGTAGATAGTACCAAACTCTATATATACTGTTTCCCGCTCCCCATACCTACGATTGTTTTCACGTAAAAGAAGCATTTTACAGCTTCTCTTTAGCATATCTGAATTGCCAGCATCACTACTCTTGGGCTTTGGGGCCATTATTAAGTTAAATAAAGGTTACTTGAGCACAAGCACTGAGACACTGGGACCATTGATCTGATAATACAGACAGTTACTAAGTAACTAACGGATGAGGTGGGTAGCATACACAGGGGAAATGCGGGAGAAAGGGATAATTTAAGACCCAGGCTAGAGGAAGTGAGATGGACATACTATAATTATGTTATGTAGAAAAGAGTCAAATGCAAGAATTTTTAAAGGAATGAGTTATTTTCCTTTTATTTCTCATTAACTATTTATATATATAAGTGAATTAAGTAACGATAATCCTTTAAGTAAATACATGGTAGAACTCTTGAGATTAAGCTATATATAAATACTAGAGAATCTCTGTATCTCACAATCAGGTGGAAAATTCTCCGAGACTATTTCTATATTCTCTTACCCAGGTATTATTTTTCCCCTTAGGTAAGAGAGAAAGACTATAGGGGTTTGAAGTTGGCTAATTGCCCTATCCCCAGGTAGAGAAGGCTCTGTTAAAGAAGTTTTACTTGGAAAGTAGGCCTTCATTATTGAGTACATTCGGGACATGTTTCAAAATGGTTACTTTTCCCTTCCCCATGCCAGAAACACCTGAGGACTTTTTTTTTTTTTTTTTTTTTTTTTGGATTTTTAACCTAGAAGACAAAGAAAAGACTGTGCACCCAGGAATTTCTCACTCTCAAACTCCTCCACCCTCACATCCAGCAATTTATAAAAAAATATCATCTAAGTGGTTTCTATCAGTAAATGAGTCACAGAAATTTTCTCCA
Organism: Pteropus vampyrus; assembly: GCF_000151845.1. Taxonomy (NCBI): domain Eukaryota; kingdom Metazoa; phylum Chordata; class Mammalia; order Chiroptera; family Pteropodidae; genus Pteropus; species Pteropus vampyrus. The sequence continues at coordinate 31 of NW_011917776.1, read as the reverse complement.
ACTGCCAATCTTTGTTTTAACTCTTTCTCCA
>NW_011917775.1:0-1912 GCF_000151845.1 Pteropus vampyrus | reverse complement strand
GAAATATCCTCTATGGAGCACCTAAAAATATTAGCTTTGTTTCTACTTTTCTATATATTACACATGATATACCCCTCTGCAAACAAAAAGATTGTTTTTAAAGTGTAAAACCTGGCCTACAGCCATGCTACCCTGAACAAGCTTATCCTGTCTGATCTCAGAAGCTAAGCAGGGTCAGGCCTGGTTAGTGCTTCCTGGTTAGTACTAGGAAGACCAGGTGCTGTAGGCATAAAAAAATTTTAAAAAGTAAGGGATTGTAAGCTGACAAGTTCCTTGCAATCTGTGAGGTCAACCAAGAGTTGCCTCACCTAAAAAAAAAAAAAAAAAAAAAGTAAAACCTGAATTGAGATTTGAACTTCCTTATTGTCTCCCTCCCTTTCTCTCAGGCTCCACAACACATCCCTGACTTGCAGAGGCCTAGACACCTCATTCACAGAAAATTAGGAACTCTTTCACCTCTCAGGCCCCAAACACACATCAACCTGCATATTCACTTAGACCTTTCTCTTTCCTGATATTAAAATAATCTTTCTTCCCAGGACTCCCTCTCTATGGTAAATCCTTCTCACTACTCTGGATCCCGCATCTTCTTAGGTGCCACTTACTAAGGGTCGTTGATATTTTAGCCTCTTTCTTTATTAGACCTTCCCATAAACATTCAAATATGTTAAAATATCTCCTCTCCTAAAAGCATTTTCCTTATTCCCACTTTTACTACAGATACAACCCTAATGCTTTTTTTTCCTTCATGGCAATTTTTTCTATAGTAGCAGTTCTTACTCTTCTCCAGAGGATATAATTAATTCTGTCTAGGGGTAGAGGTTGAAAAAGTCTTCACGCATGAGGTCTTGAAGAATAAATAAAAAGGTTACAGGTGGCCAACGTGGGGAAGAGGATTAATGGATGGAATCCCACATGCCAAAGTATACAGGCAAAAGAGAACATAGCTTAAGAAAGTGTTTCCAAACTCTCTGGTATAAAATGAAGGTGTGTCTGTATCAGAAACAGGTTGAATTATAATCGGAAATATAGATAGACTGGGGCCAAGTTGTGGACAGCTTTTTAAGTCAGATTTAGACTGGCATCACTGACCTATAAAACATCAGTGATGTATAACATGGTTAGATTTGCATTTTAAAATAACTGCTCAAAGTGGATTGTCTCGAGGGCACTGAAATAAGACAATCTAGGTGTAAATTATGGCTTGCCATTCTCTGCACTATGATGGGTAATTTATTTAATATCTCTGTGTCTCAGTACCCTTATATTTAGTAGAAACCTTAATGGCACTTATCTCAATTATTAAGATTAAAACTGATAATGTGTTTCAAGCTCTTAACATACAGCTTTGTAATAGTAATAATCAATAAATGTTAGCTGTTGTAAGCTGTTCTCTCTCAATTTTCACTCCAAATAAATGTTATGAAAAGAGAATTATGTGTAAATCTCTTGTGTGTGAAGAAAGCTTGTGGAAGCACCACTTTTGATTTTAAGATGGGAGGAAAACAATTGAGAAATTAATTTTTTAAATTTATGTTTAGGTACATTTGTTATCCAGACAAAAATGATTGTCAGATTTGGAAAGTATATTTAGAATAGTCTGCCAATACGCAGCCTATATCGGGTACATAAAATTCTCTTTGCAAGAAGAGACTGGATGGTATAACTACTGACAGAAAAGAGGATGTTCTCTCAAGGACAACCAAGGTTAACATTTAGAAGAGAGAAGCATGTATCTTCCAGAATGGCTGAAACTGTGTGTAATTAGAGAGATCCCTGCAACTGCTTATGTGAGAATGTGTTCTTTCAAGGGCAACTGAAAACCCTAGTGTTTCTCAAGGGATCTTCTGCCTTATAATTGTGCAGATGCCAAACACAGAAGGAGAGGGGAGAGGACAGTGACTTCCAATAC
>NW_011917774.1:0-1914 GCF_000151845.1 Pteropus vampyrus | reverse complement strand
TACCATTTTTTTTTTCTTTGTTTCTCTGCTCGAGGAGATACATCAGAAAAAAATATACTAAGAGCAAAGTCAGAGAGTTTATTGCTCATGTTTTCTTCAAAGAGTTTTATGGTTTTGGGTCTTGCATTTAAGTCTTTTTAATATATTTTGGGTTCATTTTTTAAAATGGTGTAAGAAGGTGGTCTAGTTTCATTTTTTTGCATGTATCTATCCAGTTTTCCCAGCACCATGTATTTATTTTTTTATTTGTTAAAAAAACATTCAGCAAATTAAGAAGGAACAGAAAACAGCAAATAATAAATAAAGGGAAGAGAGTTTGATGTTTTGGTTAGAGAAAAGAAGGTGAGGTTCAGTCAGCTCAGAAAGCACATGATTGAATGAGAAATGAGGGAGGAAATGAAATTAATGACAGTGCTGAGACACCATAAGGAATCGGGGACTACATATTTAAGTTGTAACATGAGAGCTTGTCTATCTTTTTAAATTTTTTTTTAAATTTTTTAATTAGAGTTAACATTACGTATTATTTTATATTTATTTCTGGTGTACGGCATAGGGATTTGCACTTATACAATTTAGACATTTGTCCAATCAGAAAGTGATGCCCCTGGTTAGTCTAGTACCAACCTGGCACTATATATAGTTATTATAATATTATTGACTAAATTCTCTATACTGTACTTCACATTCCCATGACTATTTTGTAACTACCAATTTGTACTTTTTAATCTCTTCACCTAAATAGACTGTCTTTACCCCATTGTATATTCTTTCCTCCTTTATCATAGCTTAATTGACCATGTAGGCATGGATTTATTTCTGGGCTCTCTATTCTGTTCCATTGCTTTATATGTCTGATTTTATGCTAATACCATACTGTTTTTATTGCTATAGGACCATAGTATAATTTGACAACAGGTATTATGATACTTCCTACTTTGTTCTTAAGGTTGCTGTGGCTATTCGGGGTCTTTTGTGACTCCATATAAATTTTAGGATTATTTGTTCGGGTTCCGTGAAAAATGCCATTGATATTTTGATAGAGATTGCTTTCAACGTATAGATTGCTTGGGGTAGTCTGGACATTTTAATAATGTTAATTCTTCCTATTCATGAGCACAGTACATGCTTTCATTTATTTGTATCTTCTTCACATTCTATCTTCAACATCTTATAATTTTCTGAGTACAAGTCCTTTACCTCTTTGGTTAAATTTATTCCTAGGTATTTTATTTATTTATTTATTTTTTTGATGCAATTGTAAATGGGATTGTTTTCTTAATTTCTTTTTCTGATAATTCATTATTGGTGTATAAAAATACAACTGATTTCTGAATATTATTTTTGTATCTTGTTATTTTACTGAATTTATTAGTTCTAATAGTTTTTTGGTGTAATCACTAGGGTTCTTTAGGTAGAGTATCACGTCATCTGCAAATAATGAGAGCTTTACTTCTTTCTTTCCAATTTGAATGCCTTTTATTTCTTGTCTGATTGCTGTGGCTAGGAATTCCAATATTATGCTGAATAAAAGTGGTGAAAGTGGACATCTTTGTTATGTTCCTGATATTAAGGAAAACATTTTTAGCTTTTCCCGATTGAGTATAATGTTAGCTCTGAGTTTGTCATATAAGACTTACTATGTTGAAGTATGTTCCCTCTCTTCCAACTTTGCTGAGAGTTTTTATCATAAATGGATGTTGGATTTTGTCTAATGCTTTTCCTGAATCTATTGATCTGATCATATGGTTTTTATCTTTCGATGTGTTAATGTGGTATATCACATTAATTGATTTGCATCCTAGGAATAAATCTAACTTGATCATGGGTATGATATTTTTAATATATTGCTGAATCCAATTTGCTGATATTTTATTGAGGATTTTTGCATCAATGTCATAAGAGATATCGTGA
>NW_011917773.1:0-2255 GCF_000151845.1 Pteropus vampyrus | reverse complement strand
CAGCTCAGGAACCAATTCAAGAATACCTGCTCACAGCGTCTCCTCCCAACAGGCCTGTCCTGCCAAAAAAACCCAAAAGCAGCAGCAGCAGCAGCAGCAGCAGCAGCAGCAGCAGCAGCAGCAGCACAGAGCATCAAGCCCGCTGCATCAACGCGCAGTAAGAGAAGGAAAAGCGCAGACCGCGCGTGAGTTTATTTAGACCAGGACGAAACTCTGCTTTGGGGGATGTTCTCCCTGTGTTTTTTTCCAGAAACTGTGGAGAGGGCGAGCACCATGTGTCATGCTTACACCGCGCTGCACAGGCTGCCGTGACACGAACAGGACACGTGGCCCAGACTCCAAAACCTGAGTGGGTTCCAGGTCAGGCCACGTGAGGAAGACGAGAATAACGGCCAGCGACGGCCACCAATATTTTATTTAGACATTTTTATAAGGAAGCGAGAGGTCGAAGGCGCAGCCAGGATAACTATACAATTCCGATTTTACTAAAATGTTATGTCCCTTGAGCCCATGTATTAATCTCGTTCTAAAAGTAGTCTCTCCCCTCACTGGCCATTCTCTCGACTTCCATAAATTTTAAAACGTACGTATTGTTCTCGGATACCAAGAAGGCAAACAGAAAGTCTGTGGTGCGGATGGTGGCTCTTGGTGGGGATGGCTGCAGGAAAATTTAGTGACAACGGAAAGTCTAGACACTTGTATTTCCTGAAGTATTTATAAAAGAGCTTCCTGTCTGATCCCAAAGAAATGATCCATTTTCTTAAAAAGGGTGAAAATCAAATTAAAAGTGAGATTGCAAGTGTCCAGCACAAGCCACCCGCACCCCCTCGTCAGCCGCCACCTGCGAGGGGGGGCTGCCGGTGCTGTCCCCGCCATGCAGAGCTGTAGGAACTCACGGAGCAGCACTTGTCTTCCAGCATCATCCTGCTGGACACGGGAAGACCCGAACTGTCCTGCAGAGGCCTTAGGAACGCCACGACATCCTCTGTGACCAGATGCAGGGCCGTTTCTGCAGGAGCCTGCGCCCCAGGAGGCCCTCTTGTCATTCTAACTACACACATGGCTCCGCCTAGAAAGACGGGAAGCTGCCCTGTGTGAAGAGATAAGGCCCAGGCAGACCCCCCCGCCCCGGGAAGATGTGAGGCAGGGTAAGTTCAGGGCCATACTGAACGGTCGCACAAGGCTGGAGTGGCCCCGATCAAAAGAGGTGAGGATTTTCTTTCCCTACAAGCAAACAGGAATTTGGACGTTCGGTGGGTCACCTATCACCTGGGATGAGTCACAATCGGTGAGCCAAACGCAGAGGAAGAATCTGATCACTGGGCCCATAAAAGCTTCAGATCCACGGGGTAAAACGCACCAAGCTTTAAGGAGCAGTGCACTTCCACAGATAAACCCAAACACCTAACTACCAAGTGACTGTTCACAGTTTCTAAAATCACCTAACCCAGTTTCGCAGAGCAGCTCTTTTAAGATGCGCGGGGACACCCTGCCCGGGTCCGGCGTCAGACCCCACGTCTATCGTGCCCAGACCCAAGGGGTCAGAGGTCTGTGACTCTCAAGCACATTATTCGTACCATAAATCCAAAGAGAAATTATTCTCATTTACAAACAGCAGTTACTTGTAACAAAAAAAAAAACTGAACTATAAACTTAAATTGTTAATTTTGACAAAAACCCAAAACCTGGTTGAAGGAAAGCTGACAAGGCCCCGGGCACAGTGTCACAATGCCCCAGTTTACCTGAGTGGTTTCACGTCACAGGCTGATCTCCAGTGGGCTCTCTGCTCTGACTTGGTGCGCTTCATGTTGCGCATGCCCTGGTCAGGCAAGTTCCTCCCACACGGAGGTGACGCCACATGAAACAGCACAGACGGGGACGGGAGGGTGCGTCTGTGCACGAAGGAGATGCGGGTGCAGAGAGACAGGTGAGCGCGGGACACCGAACGGCAGGGTCCGAATGGCCTCTGAAGGCCACTACGCAAACAGGCAGCCCGCCCGGGCCCGCGCTGTCCAGCACCGTGGCTGTGAGCCACGTGGGCTACTTCTTTCAATTACTTATGACGTGATAAAATGAAGAATTCAGCCCCTAAGTATCACCAGTCACCTTCCAAGTGCCACGCAGTCACCTGGGACCGGCAGTTACCACAGTGGACAGCACAGATACAGGTTTCTCTCATTGCCGTGCTCACCCACCCCGCCGCCATGCGCACGAGGGAAACGGAGCCCAGAGTGACGAGTTGACGTCACTGATGA
>NW_011917772.1:0-1708 GCF_000151845.1 Pteropus vampyrus | reverse complement strand
GAACTACCAACCTGAGGCCCCGGGACCTAGAAAAGGCCCTCAACTGGCTCAGGTGCGAGCACAGGAGGGTCTAAAAGCCCCACGTGACGGCATGCCCATCATTTGGAGCGCCACGCCGTCGTCAGGGAGAGGGCCCCTCAACTGCCTCCTCCAATATGGGCAAGGACGGTGGAGAAGAGGAGTTTGAAACAGCCCCACTTGAGGGAATGAAAAGAGCGCGCTTCCCAGTACCACCCGTACAGCAGGCCAGACACGGGGGGCTCGAGGGTTTTGTGTCTTTTCTCCTCAGAGACTGACTGGTGGCAAAACCCTTAAGGCAAAATGAGGTGTGAGTCTATTTCAGAGGTAGCAAGGAAGGGGGATGGAGAGGGACCCTGCCCCAATCCAGTCTAAGAAGGAAGAAGAGGCCTCAGGGAGAAGGTGGGTGAGGAAAGGAGGCGGAGCCCGTGCTGCAAGCAAGGGAAGGACAGCAGGGAGCTGGCTGGACCCGAGGTGGCCCTGGAGGAGAAGAGTGTTCCTCAACCTCAGGGTGACAGAGGTTTGGGATTGTCTTTAGACTTCTCCCAGCCTCTACCACGTTATTCACAGCAAGAACATTCCCAAATGCGCTTCCCCAAAGCCCCAGGTCGGTTTCGTGCGCAGTCATAGAGCCTGCAGTATTTATGGGCTAGGCAGGTGCCCGGCGCTGTATCTGCACCATCGTCCTAATCTTTGCAACCACTTAGGGAGCAGGTCAACAGGATGTCTGTTTTCATAGAACAGGAAGCAGACTCAGACGGACATCTCAGGTGGGGCTGGGTCTCCAATCCAGGTGGGCCTGACTCTGAAGCCCAGGTACCTGAGTTACTCTGCTCTCTACACACTCCAAGTGCAAAAGGGAGAAGTCACGACCCCAGTTTGCTTCCTCCCATCTTTTCTGCTCGGGTGGGCCTTGAACCTAAGAGACACACTTTTCTTTTGAGAAACGACATCAGGAACAAAGCAAACGTCAGTTAGCGGTCTAGATACACATCTGTGGAAGAGTACAAACGAAACTACAGAGCAAGCGTAGGATTTCGGGATGGGCCCCGAGGCTTCTGACAAGTCATGTGACCATTTGCTTTGGTCAAATATGCACTTAAGCCAAAAGCTGATCCTCTGGATCCTCAAGGAAAGAATCTGGACTCACTCCGAGGCGCACACTCGACGGTGAAACAAACAGCGCTGCCTTCACCTGTCGAATGTTCAATCACATAACGTTTTGATCACACACTCAGAATCTAAGCTGAGGCAGCAGAGTGCAAGGCGCACCAGGGGAACTGGAAGGTCAAGGTGGCACCAGTGGACTCCAGACCCGCTCCACTCCCCCCTTTCACGCAAACTCCCCTTCTTCACCTGGAGGGAGCAACGCACACCAAGACCAAAGGCAGGCCTGGCCTGTGACAAGCTTTGGCACCCTCCTGTGGCTGCCTCCAACCTTTGTCTCTGAGGATCTGCGTTAAAATAAATAAAAGAAAAATATGCAGACCCAGAAAAACACACAGACAAGGGAATCTGGACTATCTTTCTTGTTCTGTTTATTCGCCTCCTAAATAATGACTCGAACCCCTGCCAGGAAACACCCCTTTTCTGGAAAGCCACTTAGAATTTCTAGAATGTCAGCAAACTACTGGTATAAAACGAGCAATTTAATCCTGGGGTTATGTGTCTTAATCTTCTTATCTGTGCA
>NW_011917771.1:0-3592 GCF_000151845.1 Pteropus vampyrus | reverse complement strand
TATCAAAGGAGCACCAGCCCTGGTGCCAAAAAAGGGAGTACGGCTGCGTTAGGGTGATGGGTTATGTCATCTTTGAGCCTAGAACAGAGAGAACAGGCATGTAAAGGGGGGATTTGTATTTTGGTAGAGAGACTAGAGGAAAGGTAGGTTGGGAAGAGAAAGCCCCTCTGCCCTCTTCCCCTCCCCTCTCCCCTCTCCGAACTCTCTCTCTCTCTCTCTCTCTCTCTCTCTCTCTCTCTCTCTCTCTCTCTCTCTCTCTCTCTCTCTCTCTCTCTCTCTCACTAATTTAAAAGGTTGTTATAATATGCAATAGCATGCATTGTTGCCAGGGAGTTTAATGAAGTTCCTAGCATATGCCCTGATATATATTAGGTGCTCAATAAATGGTAGCCATTAGTACTACTCTAATTAAATATGCATTTGCCTGCTTTGGTTGTTCTGAAAAATGTCTTTAAAAAGTTATTCAATTCAGACAAATGGAAGGAACATTAGAATGACTATCAAAATATTCCTTGGAATATGGTTGAGGGTAAATTGAGTAGAACAAGGCACCTCTCTGACAATTCACCCACCTACACTCTTCACCGTTATAATACAAATAGCTTAATTTCAAATTGCTCAGTTAATGAAGTGAGCAACAGAAAGTGTGCCTTTAATGAGAAATACTAATTTTCAAGTATTGAGCAATTTGTGCCTTATTAAACATTAATAGGAAAATCCATATTCCTATAAAAATTCATAAAATGAAATCAAATTCTACAATTAAGCTGCTATTCTACATTTAAAGGCAACATTAATTCCATATTTTGAAATAATTCTGAACATTCAAAAGTCACTTTTTCCTATAAAATATACTTAACTTTTATCCAAATAGAAAACAGATTTGACTACAAATGTTAGCTACAAATGTACAAAATGAAGAACATTCTATTTATAGAATTGGTAAGCCACAGCACATTACTATTGGTTTTAAAATATATATTGTGATTGTGATAAATAATACCATAAACTACTAAAAAAATTACTTGAATAATTTAATATTTTTGCAGAAATTATTATAGTAAAAATATAAAAATTCATATATACATGTATCGAGACCATACCTTTTAGTAGTATTATAAAAAATTGGGCTTAAATGTAACACATCAAATATGCTAGTATTTTATACAATTAATATAATAGTAACATAAAAAACTAAACTGTTTCCAGAAAGTATAAACTTATAATGTGTATTACTTGCATGCATGCAGAATACAGCAATTAAAACATTTTCCTCTGATAACTTAGGAAAGTTTAAAACTTTGACTCTTAGTAAAATCTCTAGACAGGCTTTTGATAATGAAAGCAGTTGTACAACACAATGTATTCGTACAGCTCTTTATAAATCTTGTTTTCTAATTAACTTTCATTTGCAAAAAACTCAGGAAGTTCTAGAATTTGAGACCATTTGAGTTTTCTCTTTTACAATTGTGAAATCTATTTCAGAGAGGTTAAATGACTAGGCCAAGATCACTCATCCTGTTTGGAAAGATATAATAGATTATTATTATTTTTGTTTAGTACTTTAACTTTTTCCTCAACTCAAACAGATCATTTTAAAATTTGATAGTATATAATGACCTATATTCAGAAATATGACTGCCTATCTAAACATCAAACATAAATGATCACTATTAGACAATCCTAAGGGGGACTAGATTGAATAAGAGCAATCATGCTGTAATTATTTTCTGTAAAATAATATTTCAAAAGATAAAAGTAGATTCAATATATTCTGTATATATTTAAGGAATATTATCAATATATGGAAACTTTAACAGCAATGGAACATAAGGAAAATTTAAACTATTTAATATCTCATTGATACTCAAGATATACAATGTTAGATTGAAAATGTGAATTCCTTTTTTAATTAAAATGAAAATGCCTAATAATTCAGCTTTATGGTACAATATTGCTTTGACTACATAAGAGATCATAAAAATTCAAGTCTTTCTATGATTTAAAGTTATATGTGAAATCCTCATTATGTAAATTGATGAATTTATAAAAAATGATAAGCTTCATTTTTGTCCTGAAATAAGATTTAACTAACAAATAAACTGTATGTTATCATGATGCATTCATATCTACTAAAGGACCATATCCGATATTGAGAAAACAAAATACTATTAAGAAAATTAAATAATTTTATGAAATAAAAAGTATAGTTTAATATTGAAACCATTGATTTTGAATCAGCCAATGTCACTCTTTAACAAAAACATAGTTTTCTCATTTATTACATAAAAATTACATTTCTAGATTACTTTGAGTGAGGAGGAACTCATTTTTATTTTCGTTTTACCTTTAACTTCTTGAATCTTTCTTAATTTAGTCACCATTAGCAATTTCTATTTAGTACATGAAGTAGTATGACGTTTATATACTCATCACTGATTCCAAATATTTTTTAAAATTTCATCACTTAATTTTTATGTAATCAACAACCATGCACCCTCCACCAAACCAACAAAATTATTATCTACTCAAAAATAAAAACAGTTAAGTTAGATCATATTTTTATGTTAGGAGACAAATTTAATTGACTAATTTCAGAATTTTATTGTCTTGCAACATCTTGACATTGCGAAACATCTAAAAATGGGACATTTTTGATACCACCAATGCGTCCTCAAGCTTAAATAATACTAAGTGAGATAATCAGTACAAAAGATCTAAAATAAGTAACTTTGAAAGACATATAAATGCATGCAGAATTTTACTCTTCTGCAAAATATTTTTACAATGTTTTTTATAGATCTTTTTGAAAATCCAAGAGCGTTCTAGATTTTTTTAATATTTCTCCCCATTTTTATTACTGTATTTTACTTGTTTATTTTTAAATAATTATAGACTCACAAAAAGTTACAAAAATACTACAGATTGCTCAATAGTATCTATTACCAAGCTTTCCCCAATAGATGATCGTTCAAAACCAAAGTGCACCCAAAGTCAGATTTCCTTCTGTCACCATATATTTGACCCCCTTTTTTTTGACTGTGGTTGGTGAACATACAATGTGATGTACAGATGATTTATTATAGAATTGTACACTTAAAACCTACATAACTTTAATAACTGTTACCTCAATAAATTTTTTTTTGAGTTTCTTCTCTGAGTAAGGGTGTGTCCCCACCCCTCTCGACAGCTCTAACCTGATCCAACTTGAGAATTCAGAAATGAAATGTAGTCCTCAGGTCTGACTAGTATTTTTTTAAATTAATTAATTAATTTATTTTAATTAATTTCAAGTATATAGTACATTGGTTAGACATCTATATAGTTCATAAAACGATCCCCCCAATTGTTCCCTCCCTCCCCTGGTTCTCCACCTAGCCAACATATTAATGCTAACTGCTTTCCCTATGCCATGCTCCCCATCCCCATGACCATCCATCAGCTATTAATTTGTACTTCTTTAACCCTTCAAGCCATTCTTGCACCCTAAGCCCCCTCCCCTCTGTCCATCACCAAATTTGGTGACTCCAATACATTTATATATATAATATGATATATATAATTTTATACACACACACACACACACACACAC
>NW_011917770.1:0-1877 GCF_000151845.1 Pteropus vampyrus | reverse complement strand
AGTTTCTTGTAACTATATTCCCAAGATCCTTTCCATTTTTTTGAGATGGTCTTTATGCATGAATGACAGTTTGGTTAGCTATATAAACTTACTGAGTGACGCCTTTCCTGATGTTATTATAAGCAGTGTTACTCTCTAGGCACTGAAGGTCCCTGCCAAAAATATATATATATATAAAGCTAGCCTGGTATTTCTCGCGTTTAACAGGTCGATTATTCTTTTTGACTTAATGCCCAAAGAACTTTACCGCTCCGACCCGTGGCAGCGTTGCCGGGATACCTCTGTGTTGGTCTCTTTTCAATGTATGCAGTGAAGTGTTCTTACATTTCTTAAAAATAACCTTTAAATTATCATCGAAGGTATTTTTTGCTCTGGCTTTAATTCTCTATTCGGTGGACACCGAATACGGATGTGATGAATGTCCTTGGCCTATCTGCTTTATGTATAATTTATGGATATTTGTTAACTCTGTGCTTGTTTTAAGTTGGTTATACTCATGTTTCTGGACCTCTCCTCTTTATCATGCGGTGTGTTCTCGGAAGGGTTGTTCTCCTTGTTTGTTTAGCTTTCACTGGGACTTTCATTCCAGTCCTAGGTTTATTCCTTCCATTGTCACCGAGCTCTGCCAGTCCGTTCGGTTCCATTTCTGCCCCACGCCTTCCCTCACCTTTCGCCCTGTGGCCCTTTCTCATAAAAGTGACAGTTTCGTTAAGCTTTCATGCCCTTCATTCATAGCAACATATTTGGGCCCAATTCATCTGCTTTCTGGCAAGAGCTGAGGAGAACTCAGGACATTCAGAAGCAGGATGCGCTGAGAGGGGCTATGGAACGTCACACGTGTGCCCAGGGCCAGACACACGCTGCCGAAAAGTCTAAGACTTTCCTTGCGTTTTCACATTGGGCGGATCCTCGTGAGGATGTCGCAGAGTCAAAGACTAGGAGAGCGTGTTTTTGTCCTTCTCTCTCCTGGATCCATGAGGATCTCTGTCGAAACGCCACACGAACACCAGCTAAGAAGTAGAGCCTCAGTGATCCCACATCAAAAGGAATGCATACTGGGAAACCGAGCCAGATAAATCCCTCCATTTCCGCCCTCTCTGAGCTGCTGGAAGGTGGGACCTTCCCACGGCCTTTCAGCAGAAGTCCTAAGTCAGGACTCACTGTGACTCCTGGAGCTCTGCTTTGAAACATTGCCCGTCCTGGAAATAGACCAAATTCATCTGCAAAGGAGATCTAAATAAATGAAAAGCTATTCCATGGTCACAGATTGGAAGATTCAATACTGTCAATTTTTTTCCCTTAAATTAATCTATAAATTCAATGCAATCACAATCACAGTCCCAGAAAGCTATTTTGTAGATATCGATGATCTGACACTAAAGTTTATCTGGAGGGGCAGAACTCTAGAATTATTGACACAATACTGAAGAAGAACAAAGCGGGTGGCCTGACACGACCAAGTTCCAAGACTTGCTATAAAGCTGCATTAAGACAGTGAGACACAGATCAATGAAACACAAAGGCCTGTCCCAAAATAGAGCCACAAAATATATAGTCAACTGATCTTTGAAATAAAGCACAAAAGCAATTCCATGAAGAAAGGAAAGTCTTTTCAACAAAAAATGCTGGAAAATTTATATGTCCGTATTTTTTAAAAAGTGAACCTAATGAGACCTGATACCTTTCACAAAAAATTAACCCCACATAGCTCATAGACGTAAATATAAATGCAATATCATAAAACTTCTAGAACAAAATAGAGAAGGAAATATAAGTGGCCTTGGATTTGGTGATAAGTTTATCATGACTAGATATGACTAAAATTGCAATTGATGAAAGGAAAAATTGATGAGTTGGACTTCATTAAAATAAAATGA
>NW_011917769.1:0-3282 GCF_000151845.1 Pteropus vampyrus | reverse complement strand
CACCATCCACAGAAATGCCCATGTCCTGTCCCTTTCTAATCTTCCTCGGAAGCACTTCTCACCAGGGAGCACTCAATGTATTTTACATGTCTATTGTGTTCACAGGCTGCGTCTCCTTTAGGAAGGTGCCCCATGAGGGCAGATTGTGTTCTGAACCTAGAACAGTGTCTGGCACACGATGGACGCTATCGAGTTCAGAGATGTGTAGAATGAATAAGTGAATGAATTAACACTGAAAAATAAGATAGGAGGCATCCAGAATCTGAAGCTTCACCATTAAAGATCGGTGAGAGGAGCTGCATGTGCCCCACCAACATTTGGTATGTTATGCATTCATGAGAAATGTGGGATATTTTTCTATCTATCGGACTAGCAGAAATTAAGAATGTAGTACTCTGATCTGGCAGACAGCTGGAGATCTAGCCCTTGCATCGTGCTGCTGGAAGTCTTTCCTGGGTCATTCTCTCTGGGAACAAATATGGCAGGTGGGGTATTCAAACCCATAGAGCACGCACTCTCCTGGGCCAGGAACTGTACTTCCAAGATCCTTAACTTTCTCTTGACTGTGTCTCTTGGTCACTCCATGACTCTGTCTGGTTGGGTTTCACTTTTATCAGCTGTAAACAGGAGGTTGGAAAAATGAGTGGCCTTGGAGGTTCGTTCCCATTTTGTTTCCTGGGACTGTGACTCAGCGAGGACTTGGGGCCAGCATCCTCAGCCTGTTACTGGACAGATAAAGACAGTATCTCCCTACATGGTTATTTGGAAGATTGAAATGAAATAAAAGATGTAAAACATTTGGCCTAGACCCTGTTGCATAATAAGTGCTCGATAAACAATATGTTATTGTTTTAACTCTTTTAAATAATGAGGTAAAGAGCCTGAATGTAATTTACCACTTAAACAATTTCTTTCCTCCAAATCAATCCATTGGTTTAGCCAGTGATCTCAAGGTTCGTGATAGTGTTGACAGTCAATAAAGTTCTAATGAGCCCCACCCTCGGGCTCATCCCAGCCCCACCTCCTCTGGGCAGGTGAGCTTAGGAATTTTAAATTCTGAAGTAGACCCAGCCAGCCCCACCCTGAATGTCCATTCCTCCGACTCCTGGTCCTAGTGCGTCTGGGCATGTGGAGATATCCGGCTTCAGAAACAATATGGAGACCATTCCAGGCTAGGTCACCTTGAAGCTCCGACGCTGACTTGTGTCCCAGCTAACGGCAGCTGAGGGCAGCTTCCACAGGGACTTCCTTCTCCGTGACTGACTGACTCTGTGGTTCTTACTCGTACGAAGCTGGTATACTGAGTCTTCCCCACCTCAGATCCCACCCCCCACCCCATTCTTCACCCCATGCCTGAATCCATCCAGCTCTTCAAGTTTTCAGCTCTACCTTCAAAACGCTTCCCAGATCATTCCAGCTCTCTTCATCATGGCTCCCACCAGCTGGCACGCAACTGCTCTCTCTTGCCCCAGTGTCCACGTGGTCTCCTTCCTGGGCTCCTGGCATCCACTCCTATCCACTGTGGTCCATTATCTAGTAAAGTAGTTTTTTTTTAATGTAAATCCACCTCCCTCCCTGCTTGCAACCCTCCACTGGCTTCCCACGGCACCAGGAGTAGAATCCTATTCCTTCCCAAGGCCTGTAAGGGCCACAGATGCAGCTGTGGCCCTCCCCACCCCCACCCCAACCCCTGCCCCCACCCCCGCCTCATCTCCACCAGCCATGCTGGTCCTTCTGCCAGGAGGACTCTGTCCCTGGTACTGCTCAGCTGGCTCCTCACCCGGTAGCCGAGATGTCACCTCCTCGGTGAGACTCCCTAAACACCCCATGTAAAGCACCACCCACACCACTCCCCGACCAGCCCATTCACGTAGACTGCAGGGGTGTCGACCAGGGGAGACAATGCAGTAAGATGGTGGGATCTACTCACACCCACGTGAAACGATCTGTGAGCAGCACGTTCACCGAGGCCTTGTTTACAACAGCAGGAGACTGCAGACATCCTAAAGCCCGGCAGCAAAGGGTGCATCATCTGTACATCACACACAAAAGACACCTCGTAAAACAAGGCAGCTCTATATGAACTGCTATGGACCCGTCGACGTGATAAGTCGAGCGAAAGAGTGAGGTGCCAGACTGTGTGTGCAAAATGCCACCGTTTGGGTTAAAAAAGAAATGCATGTAATTGTGTGTCTGTGCCTAAAATATCTCTTGATTGCACACCTAATCGGTAATGAGATCCCTCTCTAGCCGGGGAACTGGGCGTGGGAGGCGTGGCGGGAAGGAGCACGCTCATCTCTGTAGACCGTTCGGGCCACTTGCATTTCCACTGCGGACCCCAGTTTCACCCAATAACAACAGTGAATGCCCATCCCCCTGATGTGACCTCGCTCATTTATTTGCAGGTCTCCTCCTTCCAGCGCCTTCCGAGAGCAGGGAGCTTATCTCTGAAGGATGTAACTTAAAGTTGAACAGCCACCCTTTCAGAGGTGCCAGAAACACTGCCCCAAGCCAAAGATGAAAATGAAAAAATGTCTCCCCAGCGGCCGCCGAAGGCCAGGAATGTCACCCTTTAAAGTTTTCCCATTCTCTCTCTGTGCACAGCACACCCAGTTGGCTGCCATCTGTGTAGCCGCTGGATTGGGGTCTGGCTCCCCTAATAGACCGTGGGCTCCACAAGGCCAGTCCCAGAGCAGCTTTAGCTCACTGGTGCATACCCGGGGCCCAGCATGGTGGTGGATGGTGGATGGAGGGAGGGAGGGAGGGAGGGAGGGGTGGATGAATGGATGAGAGAATGCCTTAATTGGCCTGATAATTATTTCTGCAATTCCTGAACTTTTGCTGTTCGTGAATTTATTCTTTTCTTCCGTGGATATTTATTGACCATCTACCGTGAGCCAGCTCCCCAGCTGCATACTGGGGTACGGCTGTCATCAGACCCCAGGCACTTCCTCGACAGCAGGAACCAGGAGGTGGATGCGATGCTACGCAGCCCGCTGCCACACAGCGTGACAGGAGTGATGGGAGCTGAGAAGACACCTAAGCCAGCCAGGGCTTGGGAAGGCTCCAGGAGGGGGTGCCGCCTGGGGTGAGACTAGGCCTGAGAACAAGGTGAGCAGGCGAGGCCCTAGGAGGCTGTAGAGGAAAAGCTTCCAGGCAGTGGGACGAGCCACGGGAAGGGCCGCAGCGGCGGCCAAAGGCACCCTGAAGGCTGAGCTGGAGGCTGAGCAAGGCCCCTGAGCCTGTCGGCAGAAGCCCCTGCATTTCCACTGCTCCACGAAG
>NW_011917768.1:0-2312 GCF_000151845.1 Pteropus vampyrus | reverse complement strand
TCAGGTTTGTTAATCGAAGTCCAGATGGGTGACCTAGGAGGATGGCCACAAGGGCATAGAGTACTCAGTGACTCACCTGCAGCCTGGCCTAGGGCTTCTCCACCTTCTGCAGGGAGGCAGCACCAGGCAGGGCGAGGCAGCACCAGAGGCTCCCAGCCCAAAGCGAGGCCAAAGCAGCATTCAGGGTCAGGTGCAAGGTGTCCGAAGCAGTCCCCTTTCCTCGTAGGTACCCTTCATCGGGAGGAATCACAAAGCTTCTATACAACCTGTTTTTTAAATATATTTTAAATCAGCTTTATGGGGGGTCTAATTTACATGCCATAAAATGTATTAAGCGTACAGTTTATTGAGTTTTCCAAATGTATACACCCATGTAACGACCACCACAATCAAGGTACAGAATATTTCCATCGCCCCAGGTAGCCCCCTCCTTTCCCTTTGCGATCTAATGCCCCCCACTCCATCTCTGGTCCCAGGCAGGCACCGATCTGCTTCTATCACTGTAGATTATTTTAAATTGTTCTCGAATGCCATAGAAATAAAATGCATGTAGGTACGTACACTTTTACGTCTGGCTTCTTTAGCTCGGCATGATGTTTTTGAGGTCATCTACGTCACTGGTGTGCTCATGTTCCCTTCGTTGCTAGTGTTGAGGAATATTCTATAGTGTGGATATACCAACATTCACTTATTCGTTTATCGGTTCGTTTACCGACATGTAGATTATTTCTAGTTTGGGTATGTCTTAGTCAGCTCTGGCTGCTATAACAAAATACCAAAATAGCACAGACTGGGTGGCTTGTGAACAACAAAACATTTATTCCTCACAGTTTGAGAGGCTGGGAAGTTCAAGTTCAAGATCAAGCAGATTCAGTGTCTATTGCTGTCCTGATTCCTGGTTCATAGACATGACATAAGGTGTGAGGGGACTTTCTGGGGTTTCTTTTATAAGGGCGCTAATTCCAGGGGTGCCACCCTCGGATCTAATCTCCTCGCATCGGCCCTGCCTACAAATACCATCACAGTGGGGATTAGGTTTCAATATAAAAACCTGGGGAGACACAACCATTGAGCCCATTGTTGGGCTGTTACAAACAAAACTGCTTTGTTCTTTCATGTACAAGTCTTTGTACATGAAATTTTTCATTTCTCTTGCTTAAATACCTAGGACTGGTCTTGCTGGCTTATAGGATAAGGGCATGTTAAACTTTATAAAAACAAACAAGCAAACAAAACCCCCAAACTGCCAGTTTTCCAATGTGGCTACACCATGTCCTTAGCAATGAATGAGAGTTCCTTTGCCCTACGTCCTCACCGACACCCGACATTGTCAATCTGTTCATTTTAGTCATTCTAGTGGACGTATAGTGGCATCTCATCGTGGTTTTAATTTGCATTTCCCTAATGATAAATGATAATGATAAATGAAGTTGAGTATATTTTAAAATGTGCTTCAACTTTCTTTCGTGAAGCGTCTGTTCAAATCTTGACCTACATCTTAAGTGGGTATTTTGTTTTATTGAGCCATAAGAGTTCTTTATTCTGGATTCAAGTCCTCGGTCACGTCTTGATTTTCCTAATAGTGACTTTTGAGTAGCAAAAGTTTTAAACTTTGATGAAGTCCAACTGACTTTTCTTTTATAGTTTGTGCTTTTTGTGTCTGAGAATCTTTGCCCAACCTTAGATCGTGAAGAATGTTCTGTTCTCCTCTAGAAGTTTGATAGTTTTAGCTCTTATTTTTACTTTTATGATTCTTCTGCATTCGCTTTTGTATGTAGTTTTGATTTATTCCTTAGGATACGGAGATCCGCTTGTTCTAGCACGATTTGTTGAAAAGACTCTTTCCTGCATTCAATTACTTTGACATCTTTGTTGAAAACCAATGGCTCACACATTTGTGGATCTATTTCTGGATTCTACATTTTGTTCCATTGATCTATCTGCCCATCCTTATGCCAATTACACATGGCCTTGCTTATAATAATAAGTCTTGAAATCACATAGTTTCTTTAAATTTGGTCGTTCTTTAAAATTGTTTTGGAAAAAAAATAACATAAAATTGTTTTAGCTAATCTAGGTCCTTCGTATCTTCATATACATTTTAGAATCAGGTTATCAATTTCTACCCCCGGGTTTCTGTAGGATTGCGTTGCATCTATTGTTCAATTTGTGAAAAATTGTTTTCCTAGTCCATCTGGGTCGACCGCATCACCAATGTGACCTGTCTTTCCGTTTATTTGTATCTTCTATTTCTCTCAGCGTTATTTGGTCATTTGCATACTTCGTTAAGTATACAGGTCATTTGCATACTT
>NW_011917767.1:0-1938 GCF_000151845.1 Pteropus vampyrus | reverse complement strand
TCATATACTTAAGGGCATATTTCTGCACATGGCTTTTATAAAGATGATGCTGTTCTTTACCATTTTACATGAATTTCCCACGTAGCCATGCTCTCGGCTCTTCTCCCACGTTATCATCCGTAGCTACATCTCTTTTTTGGCATCTTCCCAGTCGCTCTGTGGAGATCCTGTGGTGATCGGGACTTTCCCACATCTGTTGACCTTTGTAGTTCCTCCTCGAGGAACTGCCCGTTCATGCCTCCTGCCCACGTTCTCATTCACTACCTTTTTATCTGTCTCCTTTCGAACATTCTCTCACAGAATCTGTTTCTTGCTTTGGGTCTCGGACCCCTCGCCGGAACTGAGGAAGGCTCATCTGCGTGTCTGAGGCTGGAGGCGGAAGATGCCTGCGACGGATCTCAAACGGGCAGCCAGCCAGGCGATTTCCCCAGTCGCGTTTATTTGAAAATCCCTGCCCTTCGGATGTTGCTATTGTCCTTTCTCAGATTCCCTCGTGGGCACGAGTCTGGGCCTAAGCTCTGCCCTGCGGAGGGAAAGCTTTCGGCCTGTGCCCCACGCGGCCTTTCCCCGCCTTCGTCCCCGACGAGAGCATTGGAATCTTATTTTGCTGTTCTCCAGCCTGTAACCCTTCACTATTCCCTCCTCCACCCCCCCACCCACCCCCACCCCCCAAAAAAAATCTTGCTCTATTTTTGAGTAGAGACACATTTTGAGACAAATGAGAGTGTTTATACTAAGGAGGCTGAGATTAGGTCACTCTGATGTCTAGAAGGGACAATAGAAAGCCAGGTCTTGATGCTGAGCCCCCCAGCCTCCTCCCGGTTAAAAGAAATAAAAATCCAGACAGATGACCTGGAGGATGGCCACAAGGGCACAGAGCCCTCAGCGACTCACCCGAGGCCCCGCCCAGGGCGTCTTCAGAGGACACAGCTCAGGGCAGGGGCGAGGCCACACGAGTCTCCCAGACCTTGTGCCACCGCCCACCAAAGCGTCAGATGCAATTCATTCTCGGCTTCGTTGTTTCTATCAGCCTCTTCCTTATTGGCACGCTGCTTTCGATTAAAATAGCCGATTCACATATTTACCACTATTAGGTACTTTCATTGTTCGAAGAAACTGTAGTAGATTTTCATTTAGCAACTGTTTGTCCTACACCTCACATCCTAGCCAGGGGGAAAAGAAATGAACAAATAAATGGAAAAGACCTAAGGCCCAACGCCTGGAGCTGAGGGCCAGGGGCAAAGTGGAAGGAGAAGGGGGCGGTAGGGAGGGGTGAGAGGACGAGCCTTAGGGATTAGTGCAGTTTAAATAGGGTTTAGGGGTGCGCGCCCAGCTGATATGCAAGCAATCACAACCCGTCATTGTCTTATTTACTTATACATTGTTTATTGTCTGTCTCTTCCACTAGAGTGAGCATGGCGAGACCTCATCTGTCCCCAGGGGCCTCTGGGTGAAGCCTCTTCTCACTGGCAAGATCCAGAACTCGGGAAGAAAGTGCATTAACCCAGAGTGGACTGACCACTGCAGGCTACGCGATGCTATGCAGTAGCCAGAGAGCCTCAGACACAGAGCATTCCCGGTTCGGTTTCGGCGGGTCCAGACAGCGGTTCTGAACGTCTAACGAGCTCCCGGTGGTGTGGTGGTGCCAGTCCCTCCGACCTCACTTGACACTCCTCAAATGCCTTATGGCATCTGCCAATTTTCCAAAGCTTTTCTGCTCTTTCTCTGGACTGATTTAAAGAACACAGAATTGAGAAGGGACTGGTCATCAGCTGGCAAGAAATTTTTATTAGCCTCCGCTGGGAGTGGTAATGATGTTGAAGTTAAGTGGTCAGAACAACAAACAAGCAAAAAAGTCTTTATCTGTTAGAGACACGCACTGGAGTATTTTTGTGGGAAACGATACAAAGCCCCAGGTTTGTTTTAAAATACTAGGGG
>NW_011917766.1:0-2194 GCF_000151845.1 Pteropus vampyrus | reverse complement strand
CTACGGAGAGTCTAAGTGCTAATTTTACAACGGTTCTGTAAGTCTGAAATTATGTCAAAATGCAAAGTTAAAAGGAAGAAACTGCTTAAAAAATCATTCAGTGGGAGGGAGGGGCTAACCAGGTGTACGTGTTTTCCTTCGCACATGCTCCTTTGGTTCCCAGCTCACACTGAGCCCCCAGTCCCATTAGGCTAAGTGGGCTAGACAGGGACCCTGACCCCAAGCCAAGTTCTCCTTGCTAGGCTGGTGCTTGAAAACAGAAATGAAGAGCAGGGCGGCAACCAGGAGTGTCCGGGACCCAGGGGCACTCCTGGGGACAAGTCCGGGAAGGGATGTGGGAGACAGGAAACTGCCTGGCTGAGAAACATGGGCGTGTCAGCGTCTAGGGCCCATCTGGAGAGCTTCCAGGGCCTTAGAGGTTGCTTCTCCCGCGAGTGCGGCAGGCAGTAGCGCGTCTGGCTACGTCACGGAATGCCACAGCCCCCAGGCGCAGGTTCCGCCCTCTCGCGGTGCAGGCTCCCCGCATCCCGGTCGCCCTGCCTGCTCCGCTGCCCCGACACCCGGTCCCAGGGACGCACCTGCTTGCGGGCACGCACCACCCGTATGGCGCGGCTGTGGAAGGCGTCGTTGCTCGCCTTGTTGTACTCGCTAAGGGCGAAGTTGAGCGCCTGCTGCACGCCCTCCTCGTTCACGTCCGCGTCCTCCAGGCCGCCCACTAGGCGAGTCTTGCTGGGGTTCGCGCTGGCCGCGGGACTCACCGCCAAAGCCAGGGCCAGAACCAAAGTGGCCATCAGGAGCAGCGCGATTCGCAGGGATCTTGCCATGGTCGGCTCCGAGGGGACGCGAGGTGGAGCGACTTGAGAAGAGAGACGAAGGAAACAAAGCAGACGCTTGGAGCACCACTCACGGGCCTCGGCATTTATTCCCCAGGCGCGCGGGTCCAGCCTCTCTCCAACCCCTCGCCCCCTCCCCCAGCTCCTCCTCTTCCGCTCCGTCACTTCCCCTTCTCTTAGACCAGCCCAGGCCTGGAGCCCTATTCCTTTCCTGTCCTGTGGTCCTGCGTCTCCCGCCAGCCCTTTCCCACAGCTCTCCGTTACCCACCCTCTCGCCCAGCTCTTCCCTCCCAGTCCTGGCCCTCCCGTTAAAATCCCTCCCTTCCCCGCTACCTGCTTTCCTCACCTGAGTCCTGCCTGTCCTCCCAATCCTGGCCCTCCTCATCAGTCTGGGTTTCCACCAGCTAACACATTCCAGCTCCTCCCCACCAGTCCCAGACTTCCTGTAGTGTGTGCCCAAGCCCGGTGCTTACCCTGGTCTCAGAGAAGTGTCACCTCCTCCCCATCCCCACCTGACCCCCCCCCCAAAAAAAACCCCTTGTAACTCCTGAACTCTAAAGTCTTCTTTTAAAAGGGAAAAAATAACTGTCTTGTCCTCTGAGCAATTGATTGAATTCTAGGGATCCGCAGAGTAAGGTGAGGATTTCAAAGACTAGGGAAGACCCCATCTGCACCTTCTACTGGAGAATTTCCTTGCCAAACATAAGTGAATTAATTAACTCCTATTTGCTAAAAAGTTTGGGTTCTCTTTTCGCAACTCATTTATTCAACCAATAAACTTTTCTTGGGCTTCTCCTTGGCCAGGAGGTTTAGGGTCTGTATGTAGGTGGGGAGTGGGAGAGTGATTCTTGGACTTGACATCGTAGAGGGGCTACCCTATAGAGCTGTAATGTGAACCCATGTGGCACTTTCCATTTTCTAGTAGACACATTAAAGAATGTAAAAAGAAATAGGTGACAGCGTGTTTAATATTTTTTATTTGATATATTAACCAAAAAAATAAAATAAAATCAAGGCGAGAGGCAACAAGTGCCGATTTGAGATTCAAAAGAATAACTATTCCAGAAGCATTGTTTTAGGCAGAAACCCCAATAGTGCTCCTAATAGGAGGTGAATCAAAGAGTATTTATAAGATCAGGAAGGAGGATAATTACTTGAATAGAAGGAAGAAATTTCTATGAGTGTTAACAAGCTAACGAAAGAATTTCTACAGATGCAGATAAACTAACATAGTGATGCTTATTCTAAAGAATGCCTTTGATTTTCAGTTTTGTAGTCATAATCTCTCCTTCCTTGTTTTGACCCCAAGAAAGGAAATACCTGCTAAGAAGGACTCCTTGTGCTTCATTGGAACCCAATTC
>NW_011917765.1:0-3098 GCF_000151845.1 Pteropus vampyrus | reverse complement strand
CTTACGGTGCAAAGCGAGGCTGCCGAGGGGGGCGGGAGACTGGCCTCCGGCAAACATGGGCTGCCTTCCCTGGCCCCTGGAGTGCCAGCCTAGAGGCCTAGAGGCCATGTGATCTGTTGCCTGGATGTCTCACTGGGAGACAGGACCAACACCTGTCCGTCCGTCCGCCCAGCGCTGGCCCAGTGGTCCCGCTCAGCCCGATGCCCTGATGCAGTGGCTCCCTTCGGATGGAGCAACCCATCACTCTCTGATGTGGTCTCCCCAGCAGGTCTGGGACCGCGTGTGCCTGGCACTGAGGGGTCCCGTGGAGGTGTGGCATTCAGTGGTCAAACCAGGGTAGTCCTGGGCAAACGGCGGTGAGTGTCACCGTACTGGGAACACTTCTGTCACTGCCGTAACGATCACAGATGTGAGCTGGCACCTGCTCCCTACTCCTGCTCTCCTTCCCGCTCCATCAGCCGCCTGCCCACGTCCTCGCCACGTCCTCGCCACGTGCTCCCCACTCGCTCTCCACATCCAATCCCCCACTGGAACCCGGCTCTGTCCCTAAGACACACTTAACTCCGAACCAGGCCACCGACCTGCCGCGTCCCAACTCCAACGGGTGCTTTTCGGCTCCCGCGTCGCTCGCTCGCTCTCGTGGCATCGTCACTGCTGACTACATCCTCGTTGGTGTCGACCCCTCCGCCTCGACTCCGTCCTCCCGTCACCCGGTCCCCCACCTCCCTGGCGATTCCTCGTCAGCCTCCTTCACAGGTTTTCTCCTCACGCTTACATCAGGGGTTCTTAAGGCTTAAAGAGTCCAAGTACCCCCTGAATTATTCGCGGGAGTGTACGCGCTTTCTCTGCAGTGGGCCTTCACCGTGTTCCCAGCATGTCTTTGCTCCAGAATAGAGTATAGAGCCGCCTTCAGCCTCGGTGTCCCTCACGTGAACGACTCAGAATTTCTTCTCTTTTCACTCAACGCCCATGGTTCTCTTTCGTGCCTCAGAAGAATGAGGTAAGTGTTTACAGTACGAACTCTCGGACCCCTCCTTAAGGAGACTCTGATTCGGTAAGTCTCAGGTGGGGCCTGGTCTCTGTATTTCAACACACATTCCGGCTGATTCTGATGGACATGGCTCATGAGTAGGCTGAGCAGCACTGACTTTCAATCTTTTTTATGGTTCTTTCCCCATGCTGGAGTTGACGTGATCACCAACACAGTGACAAAGTCATGATGACTCTGATCTGACGTTCTCTAGCTGTGAACATATTTCCACACCAGACATTTCTGCCTGGATGTGCCTCGGAGACCTCACAGCCCAATGCGCTTGTCACAGACAGAGCTCCCTTCACCATTCCCTGTGCAACCACCCAGGCCTGAAACCACAAAGCCACCTCCTGCCGCCTCCCCCTCTGTGGCTGACCGTCACCTGCTCTACTCACGGATACCTTTCGGATCTGTTTCTTTCTCTCTCTGTTGCCATGTCCTAGCCCTTGTCATTTCCCGTCCAGACCCCCGCAGCAGGCTCCTGGTCATTCCTCCTGCCTCAGGGTTCAAGTCTCGTGTCCCCCGACTCATCTGTCACCACAGGCACCAGAAGGACCTTTAGAAAATGCCAATCTGACTGTGCTCCTTCTCTCACTGGGAGCTCTGCCACCAACTACCTGTACCGCCTCAGGCAAATCACTTAACTTCCCTGTTCCTCAGTTTCCTTATGCGTATCTCCTCTTTCCTTTACCCATCCTATCTTCTTCATGGGGCTCTGGTGAGAATTAAAAGGCTTAGAGCAGTACCTGGCATCCACCTGCATTGAAGAACGTGAGCCACTGGTACAGGTACAATCCCAGCTCCTTCACAGGCACAGGTGGCCCTTACATTCCTTGCCTACCTGTTCAGAGTGGACCCACCAACCCTAGGCACAGCCTTGTGAACATAGTCACGGGCCCCCTAACAGACTCTCTTCTCTATGGCCTCTTTGCTCCCGCTCATGCTGTTCCCTCTGCCTGGGATGCTTTTCCAGCCTAGGATCCTTGCCAGTAGATCTTACTCATCTTAAAGATTATAAGATATTCGGTACCTCCTTCGGAAAGCCCTCCTGGAAGCCCCAGGCTGTTAAATGAGTCCTGAGCTGTTAGCACATCCCCCCGCTCAGCACCGTAGGACTGTCAATGCAGATACTGTAACAACTGTCTACTTGAGGTCCCTCTGAGGGGCTCTGAGTGCCACCAGGACCATTTCCTCTTGACAGGCTCCCCCGCAGGCTGACCCAGGGCTTGGGCAGCTCCCTTCCCACTGTTTCTCTCCGGGGTTCTAAAACGTAGGGCGGATTCTCTGCCGGTCCCAGAGCGTCTCTCACCTTTCTCTCCCGGGTCTGACGCTGCCCACACCCTGCCCCTTGCAGGTCAGCGGGGAACGGTGGCCTGACTCCACAGCCCGGACAGCGGCACCATGGTCTGGCCAGTCTGACAGCAAAAAACGTGTGGGCCAATGAAAATGAGTTTCTGGTATTGCTCAAGAAATTAAAGAAGAAAGACTACCTCTGCCTAAGATGCTTTCTCCTTCCGACATCCGCAGTTTGCATCTCACCATCTCTCAGAGCTCAGGTCAAGTGCCACGGCCCTTGGCCCTCGGAACGCACCTACTCATTCATTCCCATTCCCTTGGTAACTTAGAGGAAGGCTGCTGCTAGGCTCTCAGAACGAAAGTGACATGTCTCTGCCTTTGAGGAGACGGCAATTTAGCAGGAAACACAGTTACAAAGTGGACACATCAAAGTGCCACTGTAGGTAAAAATACAGGGTTCTGTGCGAACGGGTAACAAGTTAACGAAACTTTATCATTTTGCTATTTTTCTGGATGAAGGTGCCTAGTATAGCTGGTGCCATCTGTGTGCCTAACGGGTATAGGGTGGAGGCAACAGGCCTGGAGACGGGGTACGCCCCCCCGACGCTCGGTGGCTAACACGTGGAAGAGGCTGGACTCCACATCTTCCCTGCTGCTTCGCTAGGTAATGCATTTTTACCACAGATGACTTATCCCTTTCATTTTGTCCAGATTCACCAAAAGAGTAAGTTGCAGACACCATGATACTTCAACCCTATATTCTTTAAAA
>NW_011917764.1:0-2641 GCF_000151845.1 Pteropus vampyrus | reverse complement strand
CCAGTGAGTTGGATAATTGGACATAAAGGGCAACTCTCGAGCAGGCTGAGGAAGGCTGGGGAAGGCTGGTTTTTATCAACATTAAAGCTATTTTTTATAATCAGTGTCTATGTGCAAAAAAATTAAATAAATAAATACAGATGGAGAAATAAGCAAGCCTTCCTCATCCAACCAACACAAGCCATTTTTTTTTTAATCCTATTTTGAAATTCTAATAAATAATAGTGAAATTCAACCTCCTGGCCTTAGCAGAGGAATCTTGGAGGTAGGTCACCGAGCTAACACATCTTCAGACTGAGCAAAACTTTGCCAGAATCAGTGTTTCTTATAATATAGACAAAGGAGACAAGGGCAAAACTTTTTTCTAAGAATTTTTGTCTTTCGGTTGCTAAGCAAGATCTAAGCTACTCTTTGCTTTTGCAGTCACTTGCTGGCTGGAAATGCTGGCAGACCTGTCCCCTAGTAACCTAAAAGCCCCCTTCTCCATATGCTCTCCCATATTTTTATGATATCAACCAATTCAGACCCCAAACCAACCCAACACCAAATCCAAAGTATCTAAAGTAACATGGATCTGCATTTATACCCAAGCCAATTTCCCACCCTCCATTTCATCAACGCATTTCTGATTGCTGTGGCCGCATATTTTTAAGCTTAAAAGCTATGGGCATAATTACAGGTGGAATCTTCCCTTGGATGAATGACGACAGAAAACTAGTCTTGGGGAAGGGATTTTTTTCCAATTAGAGATTTTACAAATAATACAATTCAGGCATAACCTTTGGTACTATAGATAACATAGAGAGGAAGATGGAGAATATTCCATTCACCAGAATCTTTTAGGAGCAAACATTGCATTTACTCTGAAGAAACCCTTGTGAACCTATCGAAGGTCAAGGGTAAGACACCCGGACACGAAGCTGACCAACAAATTGCGCTATAAAGAAGCGAGAAATTAGAATTCCCTGGGAGAAATTCTGGAGGGAGAAAGAGGAGAGAAGTTGATGCCATTTGGCAAAAAAAAAAAGGGCAGGGGTGGGGGGTGCAGAGCGGATGCAGGAAAACTCTCTAGGTAATAAGGTGACCACAGAGTGGATTTGAGGCAGAAAATGTGTAATAGGGCATTCCAACACTGGCCTGCCAATTGTTCTTAATAAAATATTGGTATTATCACATGGCTCCTGCTCAGAAACCTTCAGTGGCTTCCTGTTGCTTCCAGGATTCGATTCTAAGGCCTCCGCCTGCAATCCAAGGCCCTCCCAGTGCACACTGGCTCCAACGGTACCCCAGCTCCATCAGACTGGAGGATCAGGGCACAGGGCCTCCAGCCCTGGTCCAGATTCCCCCTTCTCAGGCAACCTCTGGTCACCTCACTCTGCTCCAAGGTCAGGTAAGAAGTTTACGCCAACGGCCTCCGAAGACCTTTCTTCTGCACGCTCCAGCGGGCACGTGAACTCTCGCGAACCGTTCAGTGCCGCCCACCTCTGCTGTTCTCTCGCTCTCCTTCTTCATCCCTGAATCACACTGTGTTTCACCAAAACGACCCTTTCCTGTTTGCTCTCCTCCTCTTCCAGAAGTATCCATCTTTTGATACTTTCGATATAGCAGGTTCACGTCAACTCCAAAATCCCCACGTGCTGCAGCACGCAGACATCATGCCCTTCCGAGATCTGCTGTGGTTGTCACCATCCAGATGGTTCTCTCGCGCGCGCTGCCTGCTGCTTTGTGTCATCTGTCAACCCTTCAACCTGGCAACGTCCTACTCACCCAGATCCCAACCCTTCCGAAGTCTAGAACAATTTCATTTTATTATTACTAATATTGTAATATCACCAACAAACTCTTGTACAGTTCTGGTCATCAAATAAACACTAAATAAACAAATGAACCAATAAACATTCAATTAATTGGCCCCTCTCTACCAGGCTGATTGTTCAGCTCAGACCCACAGGCTCCCTTTAACTTAGAACTTGCCCTTTAACTTTCCAGAACTCCACCTGCTGGAGAAAACTTTGTTGTTTTTTCAGTGATCTGGGATGGCAAGGGGACCCGTATCAGCTCAGGACATGTGTTCATAATGGGTACATGCAAAGGAAGCAATATAGATGATCACTTATGAACTACTGAATAAATAGCTCATTAAAGGCAAGTAATGGATTTCTACAACATCTGGAATCTGATGCCTCGCGTATTTGAGGGTCACAGCTAACAGCGAGGGAGTGCCTCTCTTACACCTCTTCACTCGGGGAAGCCATGTTCTCTACTAGGATGTGAGCTCCTTGGTCTGTCCAGAGAAGCTGAGGGCCTGAGTTTTGTGGCAGGGCTCTTCAGGCCTCCTCGGCTGCAGATTGGTTAAGTATCAGTTCTGCTTCTACTCTGCTAAGCATACCTTTGAGCTGCTGCCACCAGCAGCGAGAGCAGCAACAAACTCACCAGTTAATCTTGACCTGTAAAATTCAACTAAATTGTTAGCTCCTCGAGAGGTGTTCTGTACCTCTGGGGGAATGCTTGTCTAGTATTATTACATCTACTACTACAATTACCACTACTAGGACTTAATGATAATAATGATGATGGTAGTAAGCCTTAGCTACTACAGTCACGCATCATATATAACGACATTTCAGTCAACAACAGATCG
>NW_011917763.1:0-1338 GCF_000151845.1 Pteropus vampyrus | reverse complement strand
GCTTGAATTATTTTGTGACCAGGCATGTGCTAAAGTTTTTATACACACCATTAATTTAATCATTACTATAATAGCCAGGAAAGTATTAATATTCCCATTGAATAAGTGAGAAATTAATCTAATGGCAGAGAAGTAAGTCACTTCCCCAAAGTAACAGTTAGTTTAAAAGGAGAATTTAGGATTCAAACAAGGCCATAGGATTTCAGAACCAGACTTGCCCACAGTCCTGCCCTTGGGTGGCTTGTCAATTCTAATGACTAGGTGGAGTGATAGATACACTTCCAATATTTCTGTACTTTGAATCAAGAAAGAATTAAAATTCTCCGATAATGAATTGTCAGAAACATAAGTGGAAAAAATAATTCCTTTTGCAATTGCAACAAAAAGAATGAAATACCTAGGAATAAATTTAACAAAATGTGTGCAGGACCTATATGATGAAAACTCTGACTCCATTAAAAGAAATTGAAGAAGATACAAAGAAATGGAAAGATATGCCATGTTCTTGGACTGGAAGAATCAACATAGTTAAAATGATGCTATTACCTAAAGCATGATACAGATTGAATGCAATCCTCATTGAAATCCCACTGGCATTTTTAAAACAAACAAATAGAACAAAAAATTATGAGATTCATGTGGACGCACAAAAGACCCCGAATTACCAATGCCATCCTGAGAAAAAAGAACAAGTCTGGAGGCATCACTCTGCTTGACTTCAAACTATACTACAAAATGACAATAATCAGAACAGCGTGGTATTGGCAGAAAAAACAGACACACAGACCAGTGGAACAGAATCGAGAGTCCAGAAGTAAACCCATATTTATATAGGCAAATAATTTTTGACAAAAGAGTGAAAAGCAAACAGTAGAGAAAGGAAAGCCTCTTCAATCAATGGCGCTGGGAAAACTGGAAAGCCACCTGCAAAAGAATGAAACTAGACTGTTGTCTATCACCACACACCAAAACTAATTCAAAATGGATTAAGGACCTGAATATAAGACCTGAAACAATAAAATGCATAGAAGAAAACATAGGAACTAAACTCAAGGATCTTGGACTTAAAAAGGATTTTATGAATTTGACCTCAAAGGCAAGAGAAGTAAAAGCAAAAATAAATGAATGGGACTACATCAAACTAAAAATCTCCTGCTCAGCAAAAGAAATTGTCAACAAAGTAAAGAGACAGCCATTCAAATGGGAGAAGATATTTGCCAGCAATGTCTCTGATAAGGGCCTAATATTCAAAATATACAAAGAACTCATACAACTCAATAACAACAACAAAAAAACAATACAGTTAAAAAATGGGCAGAGGACCTGAACAGACACTTG
>NW_011917762.1:0-1252 GCF_000151845.1 Pteropus vampyrus | reverse complement strand
ACAGTATGGAGCTTCCTCAAAAAAATTAGGGATTGATCTACCATATGATCCAGCAATCCCTCTACTGGGTATTTATCTCAAAGACTTGAAAATCCCTATCTGAAAAGATATTTGCACACCGATGTTCATAGCAGCATTATTCACAGTGGCCAGGACATGGAAGCAACCAAAGTGTCCTACGATAGATGATTGGCTAAAGAAGTTGCGGTACATATATACAATGGAAAATTACTCAGCCATAAGAAGAGGTGAAATACTGCCATTTGTGCCAATGTGAATGGACCTTGAGATAATCATGCTAAGTAAAATAAACCAGACAGAAAAAGTTGAAAACCACATGATATCATTTATATGTGGAATATAAACCTAAAAGCAGCAAACGAACAGGACAGAGACTCATGGACAAGGACAATAGACTAGTGGTTACTAGAGGGTAGGGAAGGAGGGGGAAGGGGGAGACAGATGGAGTAAAAGAGGTCAAATATGTGGTGACAAAAATATCTAACTATGGGAGGTGAACACAGTATAAATATATATGTGCCTTACTGTTAAATTGTACTCCTGAAACTTACTGGATTTTGTTAACCAATGTCACCAAAATAAAAATTAATTAAAAGAAGAAAGAATTAAAATAAAAACAATCATATGAGACATATAATCCTAAAGTGGCTCTTATTGCAACATCTTTCCTACTTCATTTTTAAAAGCCCCTCTCTCCATGGTTTAAATTCACTCATTTCTGTTTACTCCACCTGCACGCCCCTCAGTGCTTAGGTACCAATATGTGTTACTCGAGGGCAGTATAAAGTAAAAATCACAGGAAGTCTTTGATTATGTCACATTCTTCTCCCTGTTGTAAGCTGTCAAGACGGTGAAAGAGCCTTAACAGTGAGTAAATAGTCTTTCTCCTGGAAGAAAGTGAAGATGGCTGTCACTAAGTATATAAACATTTCAGGGGTAATGAATTCCAGAAATTCATTTTTTATACCTCAAAAATTCAGAAGGAGGATGAGAGAGGACTCAGGAAACAAGTCATAAGTTGATATAGTGAGGTTCTTTTCCATTTGTTCATATGACACAATAGATAGCACCTCTGAGTGAAATCATATAATAGAAATTGACATACAAACAGACACTCCAGAGCTGAGCTGGATTGCCAAAAGAATTCAGAAATTAAAGGCTTTATATTAATTTTAAATATTTCCTTTTCCTAGGAATATACTATCAGGAATAAATGGTTAAATATGAACAA